>NC_066628.1:10993447-11053127 GCF_025201925.1 Gopherus flavomarginatus | reverse complement strand
AAAAAAGGACAGTGCCAAATGTACTTGGAGGTGGGTTTTTGTTTATGGTTTGTGTTATAACCCTGTTTGTGGTGTTTCTCCAATGGGATGCCGCATTGATTCCTTCCTTTATTAAAAAGATTTTGCTACACTCAGACTCCGTGCTTGCGAAAGGGGAAGTATTGCCTCCTAGAGGCGCCCAGGGGGGTGTGTATGTGAGTGTCCCAGGTCACTGGGTGGGGGCTCGAGCCAGTTATGCATTGTGTTATGAAACGGAACCCCTGGATACTGAACCCAGCCCTTGTTGCTGCCAACTCAGAGAGGCAGAAGGGTTACATAATCAAGCCAAACTTAGTATCACTTATTTTTTTCTCTGTCCTAGCAAGAATGAATTGAATTTTGTGACTTTCTGGAAAGTGCAGAGAGATTAATGTGGGGAATTCAGTCTCAGTGTTTGTGAGCTGATGTTTTCCTCTCACAGGTCAGTTGCCTGCATTGAAATAGCAAGAGGAATGTAAGGGCTGCTGTATGCTGGGCACTGAACTGGAAGAGCGACATTTCTCAGGGTGTCAAGTATCAGAGGGTAGCCGTGTTAGTCTGGATCTGTAAAAGCAGCAAAGAAACCTGTGGCATCTTATAGGACTAACAGACGTTTTGGAGCATGAGCTTTCCTGGGTGAATACCCACTTCCTCAGATGCATGTAATGGAAATATCCAGGGGCAGGTATATATACGTGTGCTAGCAAGCAAGCTAGAGATAACGAGGTCAGTTCAATCAGGGAGGATGAGGCCCTGTTCTAGCAATTGAGGTGTGAAAACCAAGAGAGGAGAAACTGGTTCTGTAATTGGCAAGCCATTCACAGTCTTTGTTCAATCCTGAGCTGATGGTGTCAAATTGCAGATGAACTGAAGCACAGCAGTTTCTCTTTGAAGTCTGGTCCTAAAGTTTTTTTTGCTGCAGGATGGCCACCTTAAGGTCTGCTAAAGTGTGGCCAGGGAGGTTGAAGTGCTCTCCTACAGGTTAGGTTATGGAATACAGGTTACAGGTTAGGAATGGCAATATACAAAAACCTGTAGGAGAGCACTTCAACCTCCCTGGCCACACTATAGCAGACCTTAGGGTGGCCATCCTGCAGCAAAAAAACTTCAGGACCAGACTTCAAAGAGAAACTGCTGAGCTTCAGTTCATCTGCAAATTTGACACCATCAGCTCAGGATAAAACAAAGACTGTGAATGGCTTGCCAATTACAGAACCAGTTTCTCCTCTCTTGGTTTTCACACCTCAATTGCTAGAACAGGGCCTCATCCTCCCTGATTGAACTGACCTCGTTATCTCTAGCTTGCTTGCTAGCACACGTATATATACCTGCCCCTGGATATTTCCATTACATGCATCTGAGGAAGTGGGTATTCACCCATGAAAGCTCATGCTCCAAAACGTCTGTTAGTCTGTAAGGTGCCACAGGATTCTTTGCTGATTTCTCAGGGTGTGAACCCCACCCCCCAAACCCATAGAGTTAAGGTGACCTAAGCCCTGATTAGATAGTGCTAAATAAAAGGAAGAATTGTTCTGTCCATGTAGCTATTACAGGGATGGGAAAACCCCTCCAGTCACTGTCTACTCCAGAGTGCTATAGCAGTGCCACAGCAATGTTTGAAGTGTAGACAGAGTGAAACTAGATCTGGCTCCAGTTTGCACTGTGGATGCTCAGGCACATACAGTATGTCTACACTAGGGGATTATTCCGATTTTACAGAAACCAATTTTTGGAAACAGACTGTGTAAAGTTGAGGGCACACGACCACACTAAGCACATTAATTTGGCTGTGAGCACAGTTATGCCCCAATGTCACAGAAACTGGTAAATAATCCCAGTGCCCAGACGTGAAGGCATCTGAACTACAGACCACAGCAAACCTGGCCCCCAAAGCACAGGGGGGATTGGGGGTTTGTTCTCCTTGCTTAGCCATGTGCAGTCACACAGAGAGCGCGTTTAAAAGTCTCTCCTCCCACAGAGCGGGAATGGGAAATGATTCTCAATTTGAAGCCTGATGTGAATGAGGATGTCTGGATCAAGGGTCCAGGGACTGGCCATTGCTAGAGAAACCACCGTCAAGTTTTAGCAAATTAGGAAAAATCAGCAAATAAGAACAACCTCAGGTATCGGTAACAAAATCCCACAGGGAGCAGTTTCTGGCACTACACCTGCACAACTCTGCTCCCCGCTCTTCTCGGGCTCCTGTTCTCTGCTTAGATCAACCCCGCTCTGGCCCAGGCAGTTCCCGCTCCCATGGAGGATGGGACCACGGCCAGCTATAGGAACTGCAGGATCCAATTCGAATACCTGGCAGTGGTCCAGGTCTTCAGCGGCACTTCGGCAGTGGGTCCTTCACTCGCTCCAAGTCTTCCATGGCACTGAAGGACCCCCCACCGATATGCCGCTGAAGACCTGGAGTGAGTGAAGGACCCACAGCTGAAGTGCCACTGAAGACTCAAGCTGCCGCTAGATGAGTAAAAATTAAAAAGTTAGGCTCTCTTCTTTAAGGCGTGGGGCCCTTATAGGTGCAGGCATGGGGCCCTCTTAGGTGCGGGGTCCAGTTTGGGGGAATCGGGGGAATTGACCTAAAACTGGCACTGGATGGGACCCCCTGGCCTGGTGACTCCCTCATTACACTGCCTGGCCTGTCAGTCCAGCTAACTTGGAGCTTTGGCCTCTCCCCATTGCCCCTGGGGACTGTCAGTCTCAGGGGCCTGATTTCCCACTGACCCTTTCCACCTCTATTGGTGCTAGGAACTAGCCAACCGACCCCCCCACCCCCCCACCACACACACTAAGTTTTAGTAAAGGGTCAACAGTCCCTTACACAAGCCAGCCCCGTGAGGGTCACTGATGGCCAGAGAAGGCAGCACAAGCTGTTTCCATGGTGTAATGGGCAACACTTGGGACACTGAATCCTGCAATCTGAGTTCAACTCTCAGTGGGATCTGGTGTTGGCTTGTGGTAAAGTCCTGGAGCTCACAGTCCTCAACTTCCCTGTCTCTAGTTGTACAAGAATGAGTCTTTTCCCTCCTGCTGGGTGACTCACCCACGGGAGCCAGGTCTTTGGTCGTGATGGCCACAATGGGTTGGGGCTCTAAAACTTGCCACCCTAGTGCTGATTCCTGCAGTTTGACATGGTGGTTGGGATTCTCGCTGCTTCAGCTGGTGCCCACAAGTTTGGCCCCTGTGCTTCCTGCCACACTTTTCCTCTGGCCCACATGGTGCTTGAAGAAAGGAGTGCCAGAGCTGGGATTAATAGTCAGGGCTTGGCAGGAGGGAGGAAGAGCCCCAGGCTGGAGCCCCACACACCTTCCCTCCTCCGGGCACCTAGAGCAGAGGCAGCCCAGCTCTGTCTACTGGATACCTCGGCAGAGTAGGTGAGTTCATGGAAATACAGTCTGGTCCCAAAGCCTCCTCCAACCCTGCTCATCACTAGCTGTCAAGGGAGAGCTCATTCACACCTCGCTTACAAATCATCATTTGAAATTCTAAGGGTACATCTTCACTACCCGCCGTATCGGCGGGTAGCAATCGATTGCTCGGGGATCGATATATCGCGTCTCATCTAGACGCGATATATCGATACCCAAAAACTCTTTTATCGATTCCGTAACTCCACCAACCCGAATGGAGTTGTGGAATCGACAGGGGGAGCCATGGACATCGATCCTGCTCCGTGAGGACGGTGAGTAATTCGATCTTAGCTACTTCAACTTCAGCTACGTTATTCACGTAGCTGAAGTTGCGTATCTGAGATTGATTTTCCCCCATAGTGTAGACCAGCCCTTAGGTTGGTCAACATTGCTGAAGCCAATGCCCCGACATTGTCAGCAAACACAACAGCTGCGTGAGGAAACCTGGCTTTGTCCAGACTTTCCAAACCTATTTAACTTTCTCAAGTACAAGTATTTTTCATACGTTGTACCTGCTTTTAAAGTGTATGTTAACGTTTCAATTTCCATTCAAATTTGCAACCAATGACAACATTGGCAGAGCTGCATGTAACTAGTTCACAACTGGGGGGCGGGGTGTTGGGGAAATTCGAGGGAGGGGGTGCACAGCTCCCTGGCTGTGGGGCGTATAGGGAATGCCCAGTTTCACTGAATTGAGTCTCCTACTGCAGCACCTCAGTAGGTTACATCAGAGAGGAGCTGCAGTGTCTAGGCAGTGGGATGCCTGTGCCTTTAAGAGCCCAGCCCTGGGAAGCCCATGCTGAGAGGTGCTGGCTGTGGGAGGGGAAATAAAAAAGTCCCTCTGCTCCCTGCCCCATGTTTGCAAACACTGGAGTCTCAGCCCCCCGGGGTAACTGTTACCTCTCTGCCCCTGCCTGTGCCGGGGTTTGACCCTCTGGCAGCATCTTTCCCTGGGCTTAACTCCGGCTCCTTCCCTCGTCCCTGATTTTGCCCTTCAGCCCCTCTCCTAACTCTGCCTCCAGATGCTTAACCCCCCCCCGACCAACCCATTTCCACCCCCTGCTCAGACCCTGGCCACCCTCTTCTCTGACTTGCTCCCCTTTGCCCCTTGTTAATCCCTGTAAAAAGTAGGGGGTGCTGGGTCCCATTCTTGGGGGGGAGGCGGGCTGGGCACCTGGCCCCTGCCTGCCCAATGCTCAAAGCACCCCCCACGATCTTGCGGATGTTTGCCAGGTGCTGCAGGGTCACCTGCAGTGGGGAGAGAGACACGGTTAGGGGGTGATGTAGCCAAGGATGCCTCACCCAACACTGAGATGCAGCCACCTCTGGGGTGGGTTGCACAAGTCAGCAAACGAATTTGCAACAGGAAACGCACTGAAAGGCCGAAGCAGCTGCAGGAAGTGGAGAAAAAGCAGGAGTCCTGGATCCCAGCCCTGCCCGTCTCCGACTCTACCCCCTAACCTCCACTTTCCTCCCAGAGTTGGGGGGAGAACCCAAGAGTCTTGATCCCCAGCCTTGCCCACCCCGCTATTTCGATATGACTCCATCCAATAGCTGCCTCCCCAAATTGCAGGGCAGCACCACAGAGCAGACCAGGGACCTGCCTGTTTGCACAGGATGGGCGATGCCAGTGCCCCAGGGTGCGGAGAGATGATGCTAAGGGAGAAGCAGGCAGCAGACAGCCTCTATGACAGAGAAGGAAGTTCTAGGGGGTGCCATGCTGCAAGGAGTGAGGGAGGTTGGCAGGGAATGGAAGGATCTTCCCTCACAGCAGGTGCATCTGTTTCCCCACCGCAATTCCTTCCCAGCCCAACCCCGGCCCAGGCTAATCCCGGCCCAGCTACCAGGGTTAAATTTGGCCTGGATTTCCCAGCTGCTGGTGGAGGGGAATGGGGCTGGGGAGCATGAGTATCTACTCCCCCTTCCCCAGACACAGTTGCATGGGAACTGACCAAAGGAACCTGCAGCACTGCTGCCTAGAGGAAACTGAGGCATCAGCCAGTGACAGACACATCATGGCTCTCCTCATCCTCATCCTCTTTTCCATATAAAACCTGGCGAGGGGAAGGGGGTAAGCTCAGGGCAGTTGCACAGTTAACCTGTGGAACTCCTTGCCAGAGGATGTTGTGAAGGCCAAGACTATAACAGCGTTCAAAAAAGAACTAGATAAGGTTATGGTGGATAGGTCCATCAAGGGCTATTAGCCAGGGTGGGCAGGGATGGTGCCTGTAGCCTGTTTGCCAGAAGCTGGGAATGGGCGGCAGGGGATGGATCACTTGATGATTCCCTGCTCTGTTCATTCCCTCTGGGGCACCTGGCACTGGCCACTGTCAGAAGACAGGAGGATACTGGGCTAGATGGACTTTGCGTCTGAACCAGTCTGGCCGTTCTTATGTCTCCCTTGGCGCAGCAGTGACACCCAGTGGGCAGTCAGAGTAATGCACAGAAGGTGTTTTCCTTGGCGCAGCAGTGACACCCAGTGGGCAGTCAGAGTAATGCACAGAAGGTGTTTTCCTTGGCGCAGCAGTGACACCCAGTGGCCGATCAGGGTAATGCACAGAGCATGTTTCCCTTGGAGCAGCAGTGACACCTCGTGGTCATTCAGGGTAATGCACAGAAAGTGTTTCCATTGATACAGCAATGACACCCAGCGGTCAGGTGGTGTAATGCACAGCGTGTGTCTGCCTTCTAGGAGCAGTGACACCCACGGACCAGTCACGGTAAGGCACAGAGTGTATTTCTCACCAAGCTGCGTAATGCACAGAGCATGTTTCCCATGGAGCAGCAGTGACACCCACTGACCAGCAGGAGTGGCATCAGACTCTTCTCGTTTGGTGGGAAACTGAGGTGGGTAGACAAAAAAAATTGGGGGGCTGTGCCTCCCCATCACCTGGCCTCTCCCATGCCTCTGCTCCTTCTCAGTTAAAGGCCAGGCTCATCTCCTCTCCCACTGGCCAGGGTTTACAGCAATACAACCTTTATTAAAATAAAATAGTGAACAGTTTACTTTCAATAAGCTAAATCTGTCCAAATTTTAGTAGTAATCCAAAGTTCTTAAAGATCCCATCAACAACCAAAACCTAAATGAAAATTTGAAACCAAAAACAATGCTTAATTTAAAACCCAAACATTAAGAAAAACTTTGTTTTTAAAAATAAAAACTAACAAATGCCATAAATTAATAATTTCAAGGTTTTATCAAAAAGGTTTGCTACAGCAGGATGATAAAATAACATCAAATAAATAAGCCTGAACTCTAAAACCTCCTATAAAGGAATTGAATCCTTGAATACTGGCCAAATCTGTATAAAATATGCAGAAGTATGTCAAAACTGGTGTTGCAGGTCAGCCATTCGAATACAGCAAATGTCAATTAAAATCTCCATTCCAACTTAAAAAACCAAAACAACCCAATAAACCAAAACAGTCACCGCCTGAAACAAACCTGCACAGAAGCAAAATTAAACCTGTGCCAACATTGGAACAAATGATGTAAATGTCTAATTCTAACTTCTTGTTTCTTGCAGGAGGAAAGTGTTTTGCACCCCAGTAACCAGGCTATCACTGCAGCTTTCCTTTCACGAAATAAGATTTTTACCAAATATAAATTGCCCTCAAATTTCTCTAAGAGAAATTGAAATTGTATCTTTGCACTAATATCCCAAGTGTGCAAGTCCATCCCCTCAGAGCAGCCCCACACCCTGAGCCCAGGGGAGAATCCCAACTAGTTTGGGCATTTGTAACCCTGGGGCCTGAAGCTGATGAGAGAAAGGGAAGTGAGCCATCTTGGAGCTTTCCGATACCACCTGCTGGGAGCACAGGGAATTGACTGAGCGACGTCCTGGCTGATTTTGACCTTGTTCTCCACCAGCAGGCTCCACTGGAGAGCTCGGGAGTGACATGACCATGGGAGCACCCTATGTACATAATAAAATCTGGCATTTGGGGGCCATTGGGGTGAAATGTGGGTACTTTTGGGGTTGGGTCCCACATGCGAAGGGATGTGGACAATTTGGAGAGGGTCCAGCGGCGGGCAATAGAAATGATTAGGAGGCCTGGGCACATGACTTACGAGACCCTACAGGCCATATCCTGTATGTTAAGCTAAGGCAAGGTTAGCATATCTATATTGTGACCTTTTACTAAGAAAGCAAAGTTGACCTGTATCTTTTTACTTAAATAGATAAGTACTCACGCCTGTCTAAGACCTTTACTTAGACCAATCGACAGTGGAGAATGGCATAGGGTTTTTTTTCAGTATTCTACCCACAGACTTAACAGGTACAACACAAGGGAACTTATGTGCATATGTACATGTCATCAACATGCACAAACATACTAGCCTGTGAAGTAAGCGTACCCTAACGTTTTGTGGGTGAGGAATGAAATTTGGACATAGGAGGAAGGATTTCCTGTGCTTGTGCCCTATAAAAGAGGTAACCCACCTCACTAGAGCACTTCACTCTATCATTCTGACTTACTTCCTCCACTCTCTCTCTATGTACTAGCAGTAGCCTGTACTTGTTCTGAAACTTTAAGTTTCAAGGGAACTAGGCTAAGCTCCATTTCCGTAAGTTTTTATTCTTTGTTTATTAGGTTTTGATTTTAAGCTTAACTTAGTCAAGTAAACCCTAAGTGACAGTAGCTTTTTCTAAGCGCTGCATCTTTCACTCAAGAATTGAGAAACCTGAACTGCAAGGCTGGTTCTGTGTCTCTTACCACCAGGTTATCAAGGAATTGTGGTAAGAGACATTAACCAAAACTTTGTTGCATATAATGCCCTATGTATCTATTGAATAGCAGTAAAGCAACTGTAACTTTGTAACTCAATTAAATTAAATAAAATGTAAGCTAATAAATTAAATTTTCATCATATTGTCCAAATTAATATTATTAGTACACCCTAAATCAGGGTACATGGGACAGAGAGTTGGAGTGCAGGTGGATGAGGGCACTGGCCCTGGGAGTGCAGGCTCTAGGGTGGGGTTAGAATGAAAGGTTCAGGGTGCAGTAGAGGGCACGGGGTTAGGGCAGAGAATTGGGCTGTCAGGGCTCTGGAACAAGACCAGGAAAAAGAGAATTGAGGTGAAAGAGGAAGATCAGGCTAGAGCAGAAAGTGGTGAGGGAAAAAGAAGTTTGAGCTGTAGGTGAGAAGAAAAAACTCAACCCCCCTCTTATCAGGGCATCTAAGAACTAGATGGAAGACATCTCTCCCCCACTGCAATAGCAACTCCAGTGGGCCTGGGCTGAGGGGAGAACTCCTCTCCCCAGCAGTTCCAGCTGGCTTGGGCTACAGACATCTTGCCTCCACAGATCTGGTGTTCTTGGGCTGGGACAGGGGAGGGGCTCCTCTCCTCTCCATTTGGGACATGGCGGGATGAGAGATGTGACAGAGCTTTACGGGAAATCATTATTTGCCTGATTCATGTGCCAGTCCTCGTCTCTGCTGACCCAAACAAACCATTTATCCTGCATGCTGATGCCAGTTTGGAGGGTTTGGGAGCAGTCTCGTACCTGGAAGTGGAAGGCAAATGTAAATCTGTAGCCTTTGCCAGCTGAGGACTGTCTGATAGCAAAACTTGCTATCCCATCCACCAGCTGCAGTTCTTGGGCTTGAAATGGGCCATCACTGAGAACTTTGGAGACCACTTGTGTGGTGCTCAGTTTCAGGTATGGACAGAGAACAATCCACTGACTTATGTGTTAACAAGGGCTAAGCTGGATGCTGCAGGGCAGAGATGGGTGGCTACTTTTGCTAGCTGTGACTTCAGCATTCAATACCAATGATTTGGTATAATAGGGAGTGTGATTTACCAGGAGCACCAATTCTTGGTTGTGGGGAGGATGTAAGCAGGGTCAGAATGAACTCCACCCTGACATCTGTTGGTGATGTGTTGTAAAAGTCTTTTGTTGCTGATGTGCATGGTCACACCCACCCCGCATTGCATGATGGGGGTGCTTGTCCAAATGGTCATTTCGGCTGCTGTGAGATCCCCAATCTCTTTCTTATTAGGGCAGGAGTAATAAAGTGTAGTTATCCTGGTGATATGAATCAAGGACAGTAGAACGGTCCTTAGCAGGTCATGCTTTTGGGAGTCACCCGAACCTACATATATCTCATTAGGCAAGGGACATGGGTTCCAAAGCATAGTGAAATAAAAAAGGATGAAAATGAATATTTAAATTTAGTATTATGGGTCTTTTTTGAAGTTTCTGACTGCAGATTTTATGGTTTTTTTTTTTTTGAGTTTAAAAATAATATCTTTGTAATTGTAGTACGAATTCAGTTTTATGCTACAGACCTAAGATCACTAATAGTTAAGTATAAATTTTAGATGTACTTAGAGTGGGGGGTTCTGATCTCACTTCCACACTGAAAGTTGTAAGCAACTTCACAGTTAGGTAAAATGCTCTTTTCCACTCTGACTGCATGGAAATTTTGCAGGTTGGACTCAGGGAATGCAGCTGGTGGGCAGGACTGTTGTGGCACATGCCCCATTTCTGCAACCAACATTTGCTACCTCACTCCATAATGCCACACACAGAGCTACCTTTTACCTTTCAGAACCAGAATATATCACAGAAGAGATCTAATAGCATAAGCTTAAGGTGAGGGACTGTAGCACTAACAGCAATTTTAAGAGATTCAAAAATGTCTCTGCCTTTACACACCAGGAACAGCAAAAAGGAAATCAACTAAAACAACCACAGACAGCTAAACACCCATTCTTACCTCCCACATGCTTTTGGCATTTGGAACCCATACCCCTTAATGGTGAGTACTTTTCAGGTGAGGGTGAAGCTGAAGGCTTAACTGAAAACAGTTTAAGAAGTGCTCCTGTCTCTGGCACTCAGCTATCCAGCTCCCAATGGGGTCCAAACCCCAAATAGATCCCTTTTACCCTGTAGAAGCTGTAATATCCTGTGACCAGGACAGCTGCCTAGCAGACTGCGCAGCTGCCTGCCAGTGTGAGAGCGCATAAGGTGCTAATCCAGATAGTGGTGGCTGAGTGGCAGCCGTCATGAAAAACCAGCAGAATGGTGCAGCAAAAGTGTGCTGGGCCCATAACCCAGAGATTAATGGATCAAAACCATCCTCTGCTACATGTGTGCTTGCTTCTTTTTCCTCAGGGCCTTCCAGCAAGGCAGTGACCAGCAGAGCACCAAGAGCCTAGGCCATGAGGCTACCTGGACTGAAGGCAAGAGGCAGGCCTGGGTATGGCGAGGGCCTCCTGTCCTGGAATGAGGCTGCAGTACTTCCTGGTCCCGTTTTCCCACCCACACTGGCAGGCAGCGTGTGCTGTGGGAGAACAGGAAGGAGGCTCTCAGGACACCAGGCAGTGCTGTGTGTGTGGCTGTCAGGGGAAAGAGCCTAGGCTCCTGACTCAAACTGCCATTGACTGGCGTGGCTCTGCACACCGTCAGCCAGGGCAGGCCAGGCTGCGGACGTGACTCGGGCGTGAGTAGCATGGCCGCGCTTTCCTGACAAGGCGTGAGGCAGGCCAAGAGCTTTGCACAGCCTACAGGGAAGTGGGAGGGAGGCGTCTTTGAGCCGGTGTGTCTCGTCTGCTTCTCCTTTGCCACTTGGGCGGAGGCGGGGAGAGAGCGAAATGTTCCTGGCTGAAAGTTTTTGTGCTCGGCCTTGAGGGTTAAACCTGAGCCTCTGGAGCAGCTGCTGGGAGATGGGTTTCTGAGTGACATCCAGCCCGGTCTTCGGGCCACTAGCTGAACGCACTGAGGCCAAGAGGCAGCAAAATGGGACCTTTGAGGCTCCCCGCAGGCAGGGCCAGCTTTCGGAAGTGTGGGGCCCAATTCAAACATATTCGGTGGGTCCCCGGCAGGGATGACTAAAAAAAAAATCATGTAAATAAAAGCCTTTCATTTCTTAGCAGCCGGTTCCCTGTAAAAAGTTCTGATTTAAGGGATGTGCCACAGTATGTATTTTTTGTACCAATAGGGTTACCATACATCCATATTTTTAAAAATTTCTCCCAGATGGTCTATTTAAGAACCAAAAAGCTGGACATGTCCAGGAAAATACGGATGTATGTTAACCCTACCTAAAATTGTTTTTAAAAAAGATGGGCCTGAACTAGAAATGAGCTCTGTTTCACATGTGTGGGTCCCCGCCACTCCCTGGGGGTGTGCTAGGGTGACCAGATGTCCCGATTTTATAGAGACAGTCCCGATTTGGGGGGTCTTTTGCTTATATAGGATCCTATTACCCCCCACCCTGTTCCAATTTTTCACACTTGCTGTCTGGTCACCCTAAGGTGTGCACATGTGTGGGTCACAGCTGTTCACTGCCCCTCTCATTGCAGCAAGTGTGCAGGGTTACTGCCCTGGGAACTGCAGGGCACCAGTGGACATGGGGCTGGCTGGAGGCAGGGCAGGGGCTGACTGGAGGTAGGGTCTGGCTGCAAGCAGGGCAAGGCGTGCGGGGCTGGCTGCAGACAGGACAGGGGGTGCAGGACTGGCTGCAAATGGGCTGGCTGCAGGCAGGGCAGGGTGTGTGGGACTGGCTGCTGACAGGGGCTGGCAGCAGGCAGGGGGATGTGGGGTGGAGTGGGCTGGTTGGCTTCAGGTAGGGCCTCAGGGGAGTGCGCAGGGGTTGGCAGGCCTGGAGACAGAGGAGTGTGGGACTGGCTGGCTTAAGGCAGGGGAGTGCGGCAAGGGTTGACTAGAGACAGGGCATGGGGTGCGGGGCTGGTGCAGGCAGGGCAGGGGGTGCAGCAGGGGCTGGCTGTGGCAGGGGTGCGGGTACAGGGGGAACAGCCTACCCTGTACGGTAAGTGCCCCCTCCTCCAGCAACGTAGCAGCAGCATCGCAGGGCTCGGGGGCTGTTTAAAGGGCCGGGGCAGTAGAAGCAAGGGGAGCCCCAGACTTTTTAAATAGCCCCCAAGTCTCCAGCAGTGGGGCTCTGGTGGCAATTTATACAGCCTGAGGCTCCAGTCCCTGCTGGGAGCCCCAGGCCCTTTAAATTGCCCCCTGGGGAAGCTGGGCCACCCTAGTATAGTGCACCAGCAGGGCTTGGGTGCGGGGCCCGATTCAGGGGAATTGGTTGAATTGGCCTAAGGCCGGCCCTGCCCGCAGGAAAGCAAGGAAGTAGCACAGGCTTATCACTGTCCCTGGGTGGGCTTGAACCACCATCCTTTCAGTTAAGAGCCAAACGTGCTGACCCATTGCACCACAGAGACACAGACAGGCCAGTCTGTATGGAGCACAACAGTCAGGAATCAGCTCAGGGTCCGGTCTAGCACATGCATGCAGTGGTTGAACAAGCAACAGCAAGGAACTGGACTGGTGCGGAGTGAAAGATCTGTGGGAAGGAACCGAAAATAGTACTGGGGCTGCAGTACAGGCCTTGCATACACTTTCTTTGGCCTGTTTTGCTGGAAGAGTTAGCAGGGCAAGCTTGTTAGTCACAGGTAAGGGGGTGAGTTTATGCAAATTCTGGACTCTGGGACCACAGCTGGGGTGGGACAGGTACAACTTTTGTGGCACATGCACCCTCTCTGCAACCAACCTTTCTTACTTCACTCCATAACAGCACACACAGAGCAACCTTTTACCTTTCAGCACCAAAATATACTGTAGGAGAAATCTAATAGCATAACTTTAAGACGAGAAACTTCAGTACTAACAACAATTCTAAAGATATTCAAAAATACCTCTGTCTTTAGACACCAGACACAAAACCAACCACACCAAGAACAAATATCTATTTCTATTTCCCACACACTTGGGGGCGGGGTTTGGTACCCATACCCCTTAATGATGAGTCCTTTCCAGGCGAGGGGCAAGCTCTCAGGCCTCAAATGCCAGGTACAGTTACTCTCTCCTTGATCCAAACTAAACAGGAAAATACACTTGATTACTCCTGCCCCAATAACAAAGAGATGGGGGATCCCACAGCAGCTGAAATGACCATTTGGACAAGCACTCCCCTCATGCAATCTGGGGTGGGTGTAACCATGCAAATGACATCAGCCCCAAAAGGCCTTTACAACAGATCACCAACAGATGGCAGGGTAGAGTTCATACCGACCCTGCTTAAACTAGATTGTGGCAAAGATTAAAAAACACTGAATGTTAAAACTCACCAAACGCGGGTGAATCCATTCTCATTGTCGTACCCGCTTCTTAAACTCCACACCTGAACGTAGCCCTCATATGGGCAACATACCCTCCTAACTCAGTGTCTGTACGTTAACCTTTCACCCCCAGTCAGGGCTAATGCAGATTCTGTATTCCTTACGCCACCCGATCTTAAACTGAACTTCGCACCCCCTGGGTAATCTGTACATTGTTCCCTGATCACCAGAAACTTCTACACCTAAATCCTGTACCGTACACCTTTTTCTTCTTTGAACGTCATCTTACTAAAATGTTGACATTTGTTCGAGATCCCGGCTCCTGTTCCCTTGCAAGGCGTGTGCCTTTGCTCCAGGTTTTAGTCTGCTAATACAGCGGGGGCAGGGTGGGGGCCGATTGAGTCAGAGGCGCTTGCCTGCTGCAGACACGGATCAAAGGCTGAACCTCATCCCCCACGAGCTGAAGGCTTAATTGAAAACAGTTTAAGCAGTACTCCCGTCTCCGGCACTCAGCTACCCAGCTCCCAATGGGGTCCAAACCCCAAATAGATCCTTTTTACCCTGTAGAAGCTGTAAAAGCCTGTGACCAGGCCAGCTGCATAGCAGCCGGCGCATATGCCTGCCAGCGTGAGAGCTCGTAAGGCACTAATCCAGATAGAGGTGGCTGGGTGGCAGGGGGAGTAAAGAGCCAGCAGAGTGGTGCAGCAGATGCGTGCTGGGCCCATAACCCAGAGGTCAATGGATCAAAGCCATTCTCTGATACACGAGCACTTGTCTCTTTTCCCTCTGGGCCTTCAAGCGATCAAAATCCTCGGCTTGCAGGCCAGGCTCTGTCTGCCATGAGCCTGGGCAGCAGCAGGACAGTCTCAAGAGACCAGCTCCCACCCATTATCTCTTGTAGTGGAAAGGAAGTAGAATTGTGGTTGGACTTTTGCTATTTCTGTTCAGGGAATCAGTGGCTGTGAGGCAACCCTTACTGATAATGGCAGGGGAAGAGTTCTCTCTTCTGCATTGATGCTGCAATTTTTTGTTGTGCCCTTTCTCTCCCCCTTCAATGCAGGCAGGTAGGCTTGGTGGCTTGGGGATGTGGGTCAAGCCTGGTTTCTTTTGGCAGACACCTGGTTGAGAACTGGTGCTCTACGGTCTTGTCTAAACTGACCAGCCCTAATGTCTGTAGCCTCGTCTCATACTTTGGAAGCCTTTTATTTACCCCTTTCCACTGCAAAAACGACTATTTAGTCCTACTCTTTCTTTCCAAGCTGCTAACCAGTTACTGATCCATGAGAGGTCCCCAGCCATCTGGAGTAGCTTGTGACTGTGAGTGGCAACCTCAGGGCAGATTGTTAAGAAGCAGAGCACAATCCCCAAACTGGTTGTGTGTTCTAGACTTACGTTTCACCAAGTGTCAGATTCTGGATGACACCCCTTTTATGACTTTTTAAAGCAAACTTGCTATTTTTGCATCATTTGAGCGTTCTATGCAGAGGACTAGAAATGTTTCTATTAACCTGAATGTTAGATCATTTTAACATTGGCTGGAATCACAATGTTAAATTAGTTCTTATGACTTTAATAACTGATACTTCCTCTATCTCAGGACTAGCTATTAAACTGATTTTTGGACTAGGGAGATGGAATAGCAGCTTCCTCCATCCCTTGAACACATCACCCTGTTACTGTGGCACTGAACCCCCAGGAGCGATGGACCTCCCTATGGGGAGAATATCGTGGTTGAAGAGCAGCGAAGAAAAATGGTGTTGTCTGTGTTCCCATTTGGTTTGTTCTGAGTATGGTTTTGAGTCGTTTGTAACTCTTTCATCAGTTATTAGTAACATCTTATTATCAGGCCTCTGAAATGAAAGGCTGCTCTTGCAGGTTTTACTTTGTCGTTGTTTGTAGGTCAAACAGCCGCTTTCTTAGGCCTCGTCTACACTACGCATTTAAACCGAATTTAGCAGCATTAAAACGAATTAACCCTGCACCCGTCCACACAATGAAGCCCTTTATATCGATATAAAGGGTTCTTAATACCGATATCTGTACTCCTCCCCGACGAGGGGAGTAGCGTGGAAATCGGTATTGCCATGTTGGATTAGGGTTAGTGTGGCTGCAATTCAATAGTATTGTCCTCCGGGCGGTATCCCACAGTGCACCCTTGTGACCGCTCTGGAAAGCAATCTGAACTCGGATGCACTGGCCAGGTAAACAGGAAAAGCCCTGCGAATTTTGAATTTCATTTCCTGTTTGCCCAGCATGGAGCTCTGATCAGCACAGGTGGCGATGCAGTCCCAAACCCAAAACGAGCTCCAGCGTGGACCGTCTGGGAGGTACGGATCTGATCGCTGTATGGAGAGCCAAATCTGTTCTATCAGAGCTCCGTTACAGAAGACGAAATGACAAAGCATTTGAAAAAATCTCCAGGCTATGATCGACAGAGTCCACAGCCGGGACTCAGCACAGTGCTGCGTGACAAGCGTAACGGAAAGCCAAAGAATCAAATGGACGTTCATGGAGGGAGGGAGGGGAGACTGAGGACTCCAGCAATCCCACAGTCCCCGCAGTCTTTGAAAAGCATTTGCATTCTTAGCTGAGCTCCCAATGCCTGAACAGTCAAACACATTTTCCCAAGTGTTTCAAGGGATCCTGGAGCTAGGCAAAGGGGTCCAACGGGCAGGGCCCCTGGAGCTTGGTTTAGGGGCCCCAGAGATAGGGCCCCTTGACCTAGGGTAAAGGGCCCCATGGGTAGGGCCTCTGAAGCTAGGGTTAGGGGACCCAGGGGTACAGGGCCTGCAGATAGGGTTAAGGGTCTCACGAGAAGGGACCTTGGAGCTAGGGTTAGGGGCCCCACGGGAAGGGCCGTTGGAGCTAGGGTAAGGGTTCCCACATGTAGGGACCCTGGAGCTAGGGCTAGGAGCCTCAGGGACGGGGCCACAGAAGTAAGGGTTGGGGGTCCCAAGGGTGGGGTGCCTGGAGCTAGTGTTCGGGTGTCTAGGGGTGGGGCCCCTGGAGCTAGGGTTAGCGGCCCCATGGGCAGGGCACCTTGAGCAAGTTTTTGGATCCCCAGCAATGGGGCCTCTGGAGCAAGGGTTAGGGGTCCAAGGGGTGGGACCCATGGAACTAGGGTTAGGGGTCCCACTGGTAGGGCCCCTGAAGCTAGAGTTAGGGGACCCAGGGGTAGGGCCCATGCAGCTAGGGTTTGGAGCCCCAGAGATGGGGCCCATGGAGCTAGGGATAGGGGTTCCAGGAGTGGGGCCCCTGGAACTAGGGTTAGAGGCCCCACGGGTAGGGCCCCTGAAGGTAGGGTTAGGCACCCCAGGGGTAAGGCCCCTGGAGCTAAGATTAGGGGTCCCACGAGTAGGTCCCCTGGAGCTAGGATTATGGGTCAAATGGGCACGAAGCCAGGAGCTAAGGTTAGAGCTCCCACAGGTAGGACCTCAGGAGCTAGGGTTAGGGGCCTCACGGATAGGGGGGTTAGGGATCCTAAGGGAAGGGCCTCTGGAGCTAGGGTTAGGTGCCCCACAGGCAGGAGCCCAGGAGCTAGATTTAGGGGCCCCAAGGATGGGGCTCCTGGAGCTAGGGTTAAGGTCCCCACGGGTAGGGCCCATGGAGCTAAGGCTAGGGGCCCCATGGGGAGGTCCCATAGAGCTAGGATTAGGGTCCCCACGGGTAGGGCCCCTGGAGATAGGGTCAGGGGCCCCAGGGATAGAGCCCCTGGAGCTAGTGTCAGGGACTCTAACCCCCAGATGGCAAAGTTAGTTGTCTGACCGCGAGAGAGACAGGCAACACCAGCAAGGTCCGATCAAAAGCTCTTTATTGACAAGTGCACGCATCAATATAGAGCAGCTCGTCTCCCGAGAGAACCAGCCCGCTCTTTAAATCTTAGTATAAGCCTATATAGACAGTTCAGTCACGTCATAAATTATTCACTGGAGTAACCCACTCCCTTCTTTTAACAACTAGAAAGTAGACACCTTTAGTATACATACATACCTAAAGTTAGAAATGTAGGGGAGTTAAAAACAAACAACGAACAAAACCAGGGAGTGAAAACAAGAAGGCTGGGAAACTAGGGCTCTTATCAGTTCTTCAAAGGAGCTGCCCTAACACAGCACATCTGGTACTATGCCAGGAATGCAGCTTCTCGCTTATCTCACTTTTTCCCAGCGCTTGTGAGACATGCTGCTGCTTCTCAGTGTTTTCCACTCAGGAATTACCCAAAAACCTCTGTTAGCCTGACTTTGGTCAGGTTGGCATACCTGGTTTTGTCTGTAATATCTTTATTCAGGCCTAACACCAGGGATAGGGGCACCACGAGTACGGTTCCTGGAGCTAGGACTGGGGGCCCAAGGGGTATGCCCCCTGGAGCCAGGGATAGGGGTCACAAAAGTAGGGCCTTTGGAGCTAGGGTTAGGGGCCCAACGGGTGGGGTCCCTGAAGCTAGGGATAGGAGCCCCATGCGTAGGGCCCCTGGAACTAGAGTAAGGGCCCCAGGGATGGGGCCCCTGAAGCTAGGGTAAAGGGTCCCAGGGGTGGGGCGCCTGGAGATAGGTTTAGGGGCCCGACGGGTATGGCCCCTGCAGCTAGGGTTAGGGGCCCCAATGGTAGGGCCCCTGGAACAGGGTTTGGGGGTCCCAAGGGTAAGGACTCTGTAGCTAGGGTTAGATCCCCATGGGTTGGGCCCCTGGAGCTAGGGTTAGAAGCCATAGGGATATAGCCCTTGGAGCTAGGGTTAGGGGTACTGGAGGTCAGGCCCCTGGAGCTAGGGTTAGGGGCCCACGCATATGGCATCTGGAGCTAGGGTTAGGGGACACAGGGGTAAGGCCCCTATGGCTAGGGTTAGTGGTCGCATGGGTAGGGCCTCTGGAGCTAGGGTTAGGGGCCCCACAGGAAGGGACCCTAGAGTTTGGGTTAGGGGCCCCAGGGCTGGGGCTCATGGTGCTAGGGTTAGGGGTCCTAGGGGTGGGCCCTGGACCTAGGGATAGGGGTCCTAGTGGTGGGGTGCCTGGAGCTACGGTTAGGGGCCCCAGGGGTAGAGCCCATGGACCTAGGGTTAGGGGTCCCACGGGTTGGGACACTGGAGCTAGGGCCGGGGGCCCCATGGGTAGGGCCCCTGGAAATTGGGTTAGTGGTTCCATGCATAGAGCCCCTGTAGCTAGCGTTTGCGGGCGCATGGCTAAGGCACTTGGAGATAGGATTTGGGGCCCCAGGGACTTGGCCCTTGAGCTAGGGTTAGTGTTCGCGTGGGTGGGGCCCCTGGAGCTAGTGTTTGGGTTTCCAGGGGGGTGGGGTCTATGGAGCTAGGGCTAAGGACCCCATGGGTAGTGCCTCTTTAGCTAAGGTAAGGGCCCTATGGGCAGGGTGCCTGGAGCAAGCATTAGGGGGCCCACGGGTAGGGCCCTTGGAATTAGGGTTAGGAGCCCCAGGTATGGGGCCCCTGGAGCTAGGGTTAGGGGATGCAGGGGTGGGGTCCCTGGAGCTTGGGTTAGGGGCCCCACGGAGAGGGCCCCTGTAGATAGGGGTAGTGGCGCAAGGGGTAGGGCCCCTGGATCTTTGGTAACGGACCCAAGGGGTAGGGCTCCAGAAGCTAAGGTTAGGGGTCCCATAGGTAGGGCCATTGGAACTAGGATTATGATTCCCACATGTAGGGCCCCTGGAACTAGGGTTAGGGTTCCCAGGGGTGGGGCCTCTGGACCTAGTGTTAGGGGCACCACGAGGACGGCCCCTGGAGCTAGGGTAAGGTCCCACGGGTAGAGCCCTTGGAGCTAGGGTTAGGGGAACCACGGCTAGGGCCCCTGGAGCTAGGGGAAGAAGCCCCACGAGTAGGGCCCCTAGAGCTGGGTTAGGGAAACCAGGGATGGGGCCCCTGGAGGTAGGGTTAGGGCCCCAAGGGTTAGAGCCCCTGGAGTTTCCATTAGGGGTCCCATGGGTAGGATCCCTGGAGCTAGGGTTAGGAGCCCTAGGAGTAGATCCTCTGGAGCTGGGGATATGAGCCTCAGTGGTAGGGCCCCTGGAGCTAGGGTTAGGGGTCTCATGGGTAAGGCCTCTGGAACAAGGGTTAGGGGCCCACAGGTAGGAGCCCTGCAGTTGGGGTTAGTGGTCCCACTGGTAGGGCCCCTGGAGCGAGGGTTAGGGGCCCCACAGGTTGGGCCCCTGGAGCTAGAGTTAGGGGCCCCAGTGGTAGGGCCCCCGGACCAAGTGTTAAAGACCTTACAGTTAGGGCCCCTGGAGCTAGGGTTAGGGGCCTCACGGGTAGGGTCTAAGGAGTTAGGGTTAGCGGCCCAATGGGTAGGGCCCCGGGAGCTAGGGTTAGGATCCCAATGGGTAGGGCCCCTGGAGCTATAGTTTGGGGCCCTACGAGCAGGGTCCCTAAAGCTAGGGTTAGGGGCTCCAGGGATGGGGCACCTGGAGCTAGGTTTAGGGGCCCCACGGGTATGGCCCCTGAAGCTAGGGTTATGGGCTCCAGGAGTAGGGCCCCTGGAGCTAGGGGGAGGTTTCCCAAGGGTAAGGCCCCTGGAGTTAGAGATAGGGGGCCCATGGGTAGAGTCCCTGGAGCTACGGTTAGGGACCCCACGGGTAGGGCCCCTGGAGCTAGGTTTAGGGGCCCCACGGGTATAGTCCCTGGAGCTAGGGTTAGAGACCCAATGGTAGGGCCCATGGAACTAGGTTTTGGGGTCCCACGGTTAAGGACTCTGTAGCTAGGGTTAGGGGTCCCATGGCCTGGGCCCATGAAGCTACGGTTACAGGCTGCAGGGATGTGGCCCGTGGAGTTAGGTTTAGGGGTACCAGGAGTCGGGTCCCTGGAGCTAGGGTTAGGGGCCCACGCGTATGGCATCTGGAGCTAGGGTTAGGGGCCCCACAGGTAGGGACCCTGGACTCTGGGTGAGGGGCCCCAGGGGTGGGGCTCATGGTGCTAGGGTTAGGTGTCCTAGGGTTGGGCCCCTGGAGCTAGGGTTAGCGATCTTATTGGTGGGGAGCCTGGAGCTAGGGTGAGGTGCCCTACGGTTGGGTCACCTGGATCTAAGTTTAGGGGTCCCATGGGTAGTGCCTCTGGATCTAGGGTTAGGGGCCCCATGGGTAGCACACCTGAAGCTAGGGTTATGGGCCCCACGGGTAGGGCCCCTGGAGCTAGGTTTGGGGGTCCCAGGGGTAAGGACTCTGTAGCTAGGGTTAGATCCCCATGGGTTGGGCCCCTGGAGCTAGGGTTAGAAGCCATAGGAATGGGGCCCTTGGAGCTAGGGTTAGGGGTACTGGGGGTCAGGCCCCTGGAGCTAGGGTTAGGGGCCCACGCATATGGCATCTGGAGCTAGGGTTAGGGGACAAAGGGGTAAGGCCCCTATAGCTAGGGTTAGGGGTTGCATGGGGAGGGCCTCTGGAGCTAGGGTTAAGGGCCCCACAGGAAGGGACCCTAGAGTTTGGGTTAGGGGCCCCAGGGCTGGGGCTCATGGTGCTAGGGTTAGGGGTCCTAGGGGTGGGCCCTGGACCTAGGGATAGGGGTCCTAGTGGTGGGGTGCCTGGAGCTGCGGTTGGGGGCCCCAGGGGTAGAGCCCATGGACCTAGGGTTGGGGTCCCACGGGTTGGGACACTGGAGCTAGGGACAGGGGCCCCATGGGTAGGGCCTCTGAAAATTGGGTTAGTGGTTCCATGCGTAGAGCCCCTGTAGCTAGCGTTAGCGGGCGCATGGCTAAGGCACTTGGAGATAGGATTTGGGGCCCCAGGGACTTGGCCCTTGAGCTAGGGTTAGTGTTCGCGTGGGTGGGGCCCCTGGAGCTAGTGTTTGGGTTTCCAGGGGGGTGGGGTCTATGGAGCTAAGGCTAAGGACCCCATGGGTAGGGCCTCTTTAGCTAAGGTAAGGGCCCTATGGGCAGGGTGCCTGGAGCAAGCGTTAGGGGGCACACACGTAGGGCCCTTGGAATTAGGGATAGGAGCCCCAGGTATGGGGCCCCTGGAGCTAGGGTTAGGGGATGCAGGGGTGGGGTCCCTGGAGCTTGGGTTAGGGGCCCCACGGAGAGGGCCCCTGTAGATAGGGGTAGTGCAAACTCCCTTGCAAAACTCCCTGTTAGCAGCTCCTGAGCTTAGCGAACAGGAGCTGCTAACAGGGAGTTTTGCAAGGGAGTTTGGAAGGGGAGTAGGAAGGGAGGGGGCACCCTTGTTGGTCTCATCTGTGACCCATTGGTCCCTTGAACCCATAACCTGAGCCACATCGAAAACCCTTCTGTTCACAGCAAAGAGGAGCGGACAGAGAGCTGTAGACAGGAATTTGAGACTTTGACAGAGGGAGGCTTAAAATGGTGAGGAGGACCCGTAACACCTGTGCCAGCACTGCTTCTGTCTCCTCCACCTGCGCCTGTAGCCAGACAGAGCACCAAAGCATGGATGCTTTTACCCAGATTCTGGTGTGGGCTTGCAAAGACTGTAATTTGCAATTTCCACTTACTGATATCCAGGCTGGGGGTGGCATCCAATGTGAAAGGTGCCTACTGGTGGAATCTCTCAGGCAGCAGGTGGGAGAGCTACAGGAGGAGGTGGCCTGGCTGAGGAACATCTATGTCCATGAGCAATTCCTGGACAGTATCCATGTGGAGACAGCTGATGGTGCTGTCCCAGTTGACAGGACTACTGACACTGCAGTGGAAGAGGAGATGCCTCAGGGTGTACCTGACACACCAGTGGAGGAGGAGGCTCAGGGTGGACACGGCCAGCTGGTTACTTCTAGCAGCGGGCAGTGCTCCACCGCTGCTGCGAACCCTCCTGTTGTGGTAAAAGATACAGCAGAGAAGAAATCACCCCCAACAGTTAAGGGGGTGAAGTCTCGTACCCCTAAGGCTGAGAGGTCTGCTGCCACCACTGATAAGAAACGTAGGGTAGTGGTGGTTGGAGACTCTCTGCTGAGGGGGACGGAGACACCCATCTGTCGCCCTGACCGTTCATCCCGGGAGGTATGCTGCCTGCCAGGGGCCCGTATCCGAGACGTTACAGAGGCTTTGTCGAGGATTATCCGGCCTTCTGACTACTATCCCATGCTACTCATCCATGTGGGCACAAATGATACTGCGAGGTGTGATGCTGAGCAGATCAAGAGTGACTACAGGGCTCTGGGAGTACGGGTTAAGGAGTTTGGAGCGCAGGTGGTATTCTCTTCGATTCTTCCTGTTGAAGGTAGGGGTCCGGGCAGAGACAGATGCATTGTGGAGGTGAATGCCTGGCTGCGAAGATGGTGTCGCCAGGAGGGCTTTGGCTTCCTCGACCACGGGATGCTACTTGAGGAAGGACTGCTAGGAACAGATGGCGTTCACCTTTCGAAGAGAGGAAAGGCCTTATTCGCGCACAGACTGGCTAACCTGGTAAGGAGGGCTTTAAACTAGGTTCGACGGGGACAGGTGAGCAAAGCCCACAGGAAAGTGGGGAACAAGACCTGGGAGATGGGTTGGAAGCAGGAGGGAGCACGGGCTATAATGGCAGAGAGGAAGGAGGGTCAGGGCAAAGCTGGGAGGCAAAATCAAACCAGTATCTTAGATGCCTTTATACAAATGCAAGAAGTATGGGTAATAAGCAGGAAGAACTGGAAGTGCTAATAAACAAATACAACTATGACATAATTGGCATTACTGAAACTTGGTGGGATAATACACACGACTGGAATGTTGGTGTGGATGGGTATAGTTTGCTCAGGAAGGATAGACAGGGGAAAAAGGGAGGAGGTGTTGCCTTATATATTAAAAATGTACACACTTGGACTGAGGTGGAGATGGACATAGGAGACGGAAGGGTGGAGAGTCTCTGGGTTAGGCTAAAAGGGGTAAAAAACACAGGTGATGTCGTGCTGGGAGTCTACTACAGGCCACCTAATCAGGCGGAAGAGGTGGATGAGGCTTTTTTCAAACAACTAACAAAATCATCCAAAGCCCAAGATTTGGTGGTGATGGGGGACTTCAACTATCCAGATATATGTTGGGACAATAACACCGCGGGGCACAGACTATCCAATAAGTTCCTGGACTGCATTGCAGACAACTTTTTATTTCAGAAAGTTGAAAAAGCTACTAGGGGGGAAGCTGTTCTAGACTTGATTTTAACAAATAGGGAGGAACTTGTTGAGAATTTGAAAGTAGAAGGAAGCTTGGGTGAAAGTGATCATGAAATCATAGAATTTGCAATTCTAAGGAAGGGTAGAAGGGAGTACAGCAGAATAGAGACAATGGATTTCAGGAAGGCGGATTTTGGTAAGCTCAGAGAGCTGATAGGCAAGGTCCCATGGGAATTAAGACTGAGGGGAAAAACAACTGAGGAAAGTTGGCAGTTTTTCAAAGGGACGCTATTAAGGGCCCAAAAGCAAGTTATTCCAATGGTTAGGAAAGATAGAAAATGTGGCAAAAGACCACCTTGGCTTACCCTTGAGATCTTGCGTGACCTACAAAATAAAAAGGCGTCATATAAAAAATGGAAACTAGGGCAGATCACGAAGGATGAATATAGGCAAATAACACAGGAATGCAGAGGCAAGATTAGAAAAGCAAAAGCACAAAATGAACTCAAACTAGCTATGGGAATAAAGGGAAACAAGAAGACTTTTTATCAATACATTCGAAGCAAGAGGAAGACTAAGGACAGGGTAGGCCCACTGCTCAATGAGGAGGGGGTAACAGTAACGGGAGACTTGGAAATGGCAGAGATGCTTAATGACTTCTTTGTTTCGGTCTTCACTGAGAAGTCTGAAGGAATGTCTAGTATAGTGAATGCTTACGGGAAGAGGGTTGATTTAGAAGAGAAAATAAGCAAAGAGCAAGTAAAAAATCACTTAGAAAAGTTAGATGCCTGCAAGTCACCAGGGCCTGATGAAATGCATCCTAGAATACTGAAGGAGTTAATAGAAGAGGTATCTGAGCCTCTAGCTATTATCTTTGGGAAATCATGGGAGACGGGGGAGATTCCAGAAGACTGGAAGGGGGCAAATATAGTGCCCATCTATAAAAAGGGAAATAAAAACAACCCAGGAAACTACAGACCAGTTAGTTTAACTTCTGTGCCAGGGAAGATAATGGAGCAGGTAATCAAAGAAATCATCTGCAAACACTTGGAAGGTGGTAAGGTGATAGGGAATAGCCAGCATGGATTTGTAAAGAACAAATCATGTCAAACTAATCTGATAACATTCTTTGATAGGATAACGAGCCTTCTGGATAAGGGAGAAGCGGTGGATGTGATATATCTAGACTTCAGTAAGGCATTTGATACAGTCTCGCATGATATTCTTATAGATAAGCTAGGAAAGTACAATTTAGATGGGGCTACTATAAGGTGGGTGCATAACTGGCTGGATAACCGTACTCAGAGAGTAGTTGTTAATGGCTCCCAATCCTGCTGGAAAGGTATAACAAGTGGGGTTCCGCAGGGTTCTGTTTTGGGACCGGTTCTGTTCAATATCTTCATCAACGATTTAGATGTTGGCATAGAAAGTACGCTTATTAAGTTTGCAGATGATACCAAACTGGGAGGGATTGCAACTGCTTTGGAGGACAGGGTCAAAATTCAAAATGATCTGGACAAGTTGGAGAAATGGTCTGAGGTAAACAGGATGAAGTTCAATAAAGATAAATGCAAAGTGCTCCACTTAGGAAGGAACAATCAGTTTCACACATACAGAATGGGAGGAGACTGTCTAGGAAGGAGTATGGCAGAAAGAGATCTAGGGGTCATAGTGGACCACAAGCTTAATATGAGTCAACAGTGTGATACTGTTGCAAAAAAAGCAAACGTGATTCTGGGATGCATTAACAGGTGTGTTGTAAACAAGACACGAGAAGTCATTCTTCCGCTTTACTCTGCGCTGGTTAGGCCCCAACTGGAGTATTGTGTCCAGTTCTGGGCACCGCATTTCAAGAAAGATGTGGAGAAATTGGAGAGGGTCCAGAGAAGAGCAACAAGAATGATTAAAGGTCTTGAGAACATGACCTATGAAGGAAGGCTGAAGGAATTGGGTTTGTTTAGTTTGGAAAAGAGAAGACTGAGAGGGGACATGATAGCAGTTTTCAGGTATCTAAAAGGGTGTCATCAGGAAGAGGGAGAAAACTTGTTCACCTTAGCCTCCAATGATAGAACAAGAAGCAATGGGCTTAAACTGCAGCAAGGGAGATTTAGGTTGGACATTAGGAAAAAGTTCCTAACTGTCAGGGTAGTTAAACACTGGAATAGATTGCCTAGGGAAGTTGTGGAATCTCCATCTCTGGAGATATTTAAGAGTAGGTTAGATAAATGTCTATCAGGGATGGTCTAGACAGTATTTGGTCCTGCCATGAGGGCAGGGGACTGGACTCGATGACCTCTCGAGGTCCCTTCCAGTCCTAGAGTCTATGAGTCTATGAGTCTATGAGTGGCGCAAGGGGTAGGGCCCCTGGATCTTTGGTAACGGACCCAAGGGGTAGGGCTCCAGAAGCTAAGGTTAGGGGTCCCATAGGTAGGGCCATTGGAACTAGGATTATGATTCCCACATGTAGGGCCCCTGGAACTAGGGTTAGGGTTCCCAGGGGTGGGGCCTCTGGACCTAGTGTTAGGGGCACCACGAGGACGGCCCCTGGAGCTAGGGTAAGGTCCCACGGGTAGAGCCCTTGGAGCTAGGGTTAGGGGAACCACGGGTAGGGCCCCTGGAGCTAGGGGAAGAAGCCCCAAGAGTAGGGCCCCTAGATCTGGGTTAGGGAAACCAGGGATGGGGCCCCTGGAGGTAGGGTTAGGGCACTAAGTGTTAGAGCCCCTGGAGTTTCCATTAGGGGTCCCATGGGAAGGATCCCTGGAGCTAGGGTTAGGAGCCCTAGGAGTAGATCCTCTGGAGCTGGGGATATGAGCTTCAGTGGTAGGGACCCTGGAGCTAGGGTTAGGGGTCTCACGGGTAAGGCCTCTGGAACTAGAGTTAGGGGCCCACAGGTAGGAGCCCTGAAGTTAGGGTTAGGGGTCCCACTGGTAGGGCCCCTGGAGCGAGGGTTAGGGGCCCCAGGGGTTGGGCCCCTTAGGTAGAGTTAGGGGCCCCAGGGAAGGAGTCCCTGGAGCTAGGGTTAGGGGCCCCAGTGGTAGGGCCCCCGGAGCAATTGTTAGAGACCTTACAGTTAGGACCCCTGGAACTAGCGTTAGGGGCCTCACAGGTAGGGTCTAAGGAGTTAGGGTTAGCAGCCCAATGGGTAGGGCCCCGGTAGATAGGGTTAGGGGCCCCAGGGGTAGAGCCCTATTGCTGGGTTGAGAGGTTTATTTAAAATAGACATAGATCTTTTAAGATCTGCTTCAGAAATGCTAATGTTGATATAAGCAAAAGTCTTCATAGTATTCCCCTGGTCATCTTTCCTGATAACAATTTCCGTATCTGTAACATTTCCAAACTTGCTGAATCTTTCCTGCAGTTCAGCCTCAGATACAGTATGGCCAAGTCCTCCAACATATAAACGTTTTAAAACTTGTTTTTTCTCCATAATGAAGGCTGTTTCATTTAGGATGTATGTTTTATCCTTCGCACATGTCCAGCCAGGAAAGGGTAGGGCCTCTGGAGCTAGGATTAGGATCCCAATGGGTAGGGCCCCTGGAGCTATAGTTTGGGGCCTTACGAGCAGGGTCCCTAAAGCTAGGGTTAGGGGCTCCAGGGATGGGGCACCTGGAGCTAAGTTTAGGGGCACCATGGGTATGACCCCTGCAGCTAGGGTTAGGGCCCTAAGCAGTAGGACCCCTGGAGTTTGGGTTAGGGGGTCCCACGTGAAGGGCCTCTGGAGATAGCGTTAGTGGCCTGACTGGTAGGGCCCCTGCAGCTAAGGATAGGGGCCCCAGGTTGAAGGGCCCCTGCACTTAGGGATAGGGGCCCTACGGGTAAGGCCCCTGGAGTTAGGGTTAGGGGCTGCACAGTTAGGGCCTCTGGAGCTATGGTTAGGGGCTTCACGTGTAAGGCCCCTGGAACTAGGTTTACGGGCCCCATGGGTAGTGCCCCTGGAGCTAGCGTTAGTGGCCCCAGGTATGGGGCACTTGGAATTACTGTTAGGGGCTCCACGAATGGGACCCCTGGATTTAGGATTAGGGACCCCATGGGTATGGCCCCTGGAGCTAGCGTTAGGGGCCCCAGGGGTAGTGCACCTGGAGCTAGGGTTAGGGGTCCCACAGTTAGGGACTCTGGAGCTAGTGTTAGGGGCCCCATGTGTAGGGCCTCCGGAGCTATGGTTTGGGACCCCTTGGGCAGTGTCCTTATAGCTAGGGTTAGGTGCCCCAGGGATGTGGCCCATGGAGCAAAGGTTAGGGGTCCCAAGGGTGGGGCCCCTGGAGCTAGGGTTAGAGATCTCACGTTTAAGGCCTCTGGAGCTAGGATTAGGGGCCCACTCGTAGGGCCCCTGAAACAAGGGCTATGGGCCCCACGGGTTGGGCACCTGGAGCTATTGTTCGAGGCCCCAGGGATGGAGCCTCTGGAGCTCGGGTTAGGGGCCCATGGGTATGGCAACTGGAGCTAGAGTAAGGGGCACAGGGGTAGGGCCCCAGGAGCCAGGGTTAGGGGCCCCACGGGTAGGGACCCTGGTGGAGTAGGGACTATCTGTGTGGGAGATGGGAGAGCAGGGGGTGACGTAAGGTGAGGGACCTAAGCCTGTAACTCGAGCTAGGCAGCGGGGAGGGGTCAGCACCTTTGCCTGGGAAGCTGGACACAGGAAGGGGCCGGCTGGAGGGAGTTAGTTCAGTTTTGGTTTGGAGCTGGGTTATTGGAATTCAGGGATTCCAAAACTGGGAACTAAGCTTTCTGAACCCCCAAAAGGACTCGATCGAGAGGTCCTGGTTGTGCCCAAAAGCTCTGCTGTATCCTTCGTTCCTGTTGGCCAAAAAAACCTTTTGTTTTACTGGCCGGCTGAGTCACTGTGTGTCCCAGGAAGAGGGGTGCAGGACCGGATTCCCCCACACTCCGTGACATAAATATCTGTGCCCCCCACTAACCCCCTAAGCCCCTCTGGGACCCCTGCATCCTGGACATAGGTATCTGTGCCCCCCACGAACCCCCTAAGCCTCCCAGGGACCCCTTCAGCCTGCATGTAGGTGGAACCCTTCTGCCAGGCTGAATTGATAGCAGCAAGGACTGGGTTCAATACATAGGGGTCCCTTCCCTACTACGTAATGCAAACCAGCTCGAGCCCCCACCCAGTGACATGGGAAAATTTTACATACGCACCCGTAGGTGCCTCAAAGAGGCGATACTTCCCCTCTCGCAAGCACAGAGTCTGGGTGTAGAAGAAAATGTTTAATAACGTGAGATAAACAACATAGCATTAAATTGGGAAAACACCTTAATTAGGCCGTGTCCTTTTCCCTGGGCTCTTGAGTCTAGCAATCCCCAAATCATCCCAAGACTCCAAAGTCCAATACCTCAAATGTTTCAAGACTCCAGCAACCCCAAAATCACCCACAGTTGCGCAACCCCAGAGTTCAAGAGTCTATCTGCAGGGTTTTTCCCCCTGCCAGCCTGGGTAGAAAGGAGCACTTTACTTGGTCCACTGCTGACTGCCCTGCCTCTCTGTGGGATTTTGCTTCCGCCTTCCCCATGAACTGCTCAGCTCAGTCCACCAGCTACTTTGTTTTACCAGCCAACCACTGATCTGCTCTAGTTGTCCTAAAAAACTACTCAGCTCACTTCACTCCGTGAGCTATTCCAAACATCCCACAAACTGCTTCTTGCTATCAGCTGCTCTACTCCATAACATAACTTCAGACTCTCTTACTGGTTAACAAAGCTTTCTAGTGATTTCAACTCAGAAACCTAGAACTTCAACTGTTAAAAGACTCAAATTTCAGTTTTACTCTTCAACTGCTAAAAGAGAAAAAAGTGCAATTCTTGTTTTTGGTTCACCCAAGGAGCTCACTCCCTTGTCTAGCGAGTGCCACTCAAGTGATGGTGAGAATCCCTGTCTCAAAGCAGTTTCACAGTTCCTCATCCACACAATCAGGGTGACAACACTCCACATCTCATGCCCCAACAACAAATAAACCGGGGATACCACAGCTGCCAAAGCAGCCATCCCAGGGTGTCGTTGCCATGTCAGGAGGGGTGAGTGTGCCTATGCAAACACGATCAGCCCCTGAAATTCTTTTCTACGCTCTCCATAATTCACCACCAGATGTCAAGGTAGAGTTCATCCTGCTTCTGCTTACATAGGTATCTGTGCTCCCCACAACCCCCTAATCCCACCGGGACCCATCTAGCCTGGATAAAGGTATCTGTGCTCCCCGTAAACCTCTAAGCCCCCCAGGGAACCCGCAAGCCCAGATGTAGGCATCTGTACGCCCCACAAACCCCCTAATACCCACATGACCCCTCCAGTCTGTAGGTAGGTATCTGTGACCCCCAGAGCCACACAAAGACCCTCAGGACCCCTACAGCATGGATGTTTGTATCTGTGACCCCCACAAAGCGCCTAAGCTACCCAGGGACCCCTACAATCGGGATGTAGGTATCTGTTCCCCCCAAAACACCTAATCCCCCCCGAGACCCCTCCAGCCTAGACATAGGTATCTCAGACCCCACAACCCTCCTAAGACCCCCGAAACCCCTCCAGCCTAGACGCAGGTATCTGTGCATCTCACAAACCCCCTAGGCCACGATGGGACCCCTCCAGCCTCGACATAGTTATCTGAGCTCCCCCCACCCCCCCTAAGGCCCCCAGGACCCTTCTTGCCTGGATGAAGGTATCTGTGCCCCCCACAAACCCCTAAGCCCCACCAACATCCCTATAGCCTGGAAGTAGGTATCTGTGCACCCTCACAAACCCACTGATCCTCCCAGCGACCCTAAAGCATGGACATAGGTATCTGTACCCCAAAATGCCCCAAAGCAACCCTGGAACCCCTACAGCCTCGAAATAGGTATCTGTGCCCCCCCAAAACTCTCAAATACCCCCACTACCCCTCCAGCCTGGAAGTAGATATTTGTGACCTCCAGGAACCCCCTAAGCCCTCACCAGGGCTTCTCCAGCCTGGACATAGGTATCTCTGCCTCCCACAAGCCCCCTAAGACCCATAGGTCCCCCACCAGCCTGGTTGTAGCTATGTGTATGCCACACAAACCCCTAAGCTCCCCAGGGCCCCCTCCAACCAGGACATAGGTATCTGCACAACCACAACTCTTTAAGTCCCCCAGGGATCCCTCCAGACCATGCATAGGTTTCTGTGCCCCTCACCAACTCCCTAAACCCCCAGGGACCACTACAGCTTGGACGTATGTGTCTGTGCTCACCACAACCCCCAAAGCCATCCAGGGACCTCTCCAGCCCGGATGTAGATATTTGTGTCCCCTATGAAGTCCCTAATCCCCACCGGAATCCCTCCAGCCTAGACGTAGCTATCTGTGCCCCTCACTACCCCTAAGCCCCAGCAGGGATCTCTACAGCCGATACGCAGATGTGATGCTCTGTGCATTACCCTGCGTGGCCACACGGTGTCTCTGTTCCTCTATGAGAGAAATGCTCTGTGCATTACCCTGCGTGGCCACAGGGTGTCACTGTTGCTCCATGCAGGAAATGCTCTGTGCATTACCCTGCGTGGCCACACAGTGTCACTGTTGCGCCATGTGGGAAATGTTCTGGGCATTAACCTGCATGGCCACACGGTGTCACTGTTGCTCCATGAGGGAAATGCTCTGGGCATTACTGTGATGGAGTAGGGACTGTCTGTGTGGGGGATAGGAGAGCAGGCTGTGACTTTAGGACCGGACACGTGCTCAGCCTGTAACGTGAGCTAGGCAGGGGGGAGGGGGTCAGCACCTTTGCCAGGGAAGCTGGACACAGGAAGGGGCCGGCTGGAGGGAGTTAGTTCAGTTTCGGTTTTGGTCTAGGTGGTTGGAATTCAGGGAATCCGAAACTGGGAGTTAAGTTTCCTGAACCTCCAGAAGGACTCGATTGAGGGGTCCTGCTTGTGCCTCCAAACTCTGCTGTATCCTTCACTCCTGCTGTCCAATAAACCTTCTGTTTTACTGGCTGGCTGAGAGTCACCTTGTGTCCCAGGAAGAGAGGTGCAGGACCAGACTCCCCTACACTCCGTGACAGACCCTCAGCCCTTCCGGGACCCCTGTAGCCTGGACGTAGGTATCTGTGCCCCCCCAACAAACACCTAAGACCCCTGTAGACCCCTCCATCCTGAGCTTAGGTATCTGTGCCCCCTCACAAGCCCCCTAAGCCCCCCCCGTGACCTATGCAGCCAGAACATTGTTATCTGTGCCCCATATAGACTCCATAAGCCCCCCAGGACACTCCAATGTGCACGTAGGTATATGTGCCCCTCAGAAACCCCCTAACCGCCCAGGAAACCCTACAGCCTGGATGTAGGTATTTGTACCCCCACAACACCCCTATCCCCCCGCCGGGACATCTACAATCTGGATGTAGATATCTGTGCCCCTCGCAAAACCTCTAATCGCCTCTGGGACTGATACAGCCTGGACATACGTATCTGTGCCCACTCGAACCCCTAAGACCCCCTGGTACCCATACAGCCGGGACACAGGTATCCTGGGCCCCCAAAAATCCCCTAAGACTCCCAGGATGCCTCCAGCCTGGACGTAGGTGTCTATGCCCCCCATGAACCCCCTAAACCCCACTGGGACCCCTAGATCCTGGAGATTGGTATCTGTGTCCCCCCAAAAACTCTCTAAGCCCCCCAGGGACCCCTACGGCCTGGACGTAGTTATCTGTGCACCTCAAGGCCCCTAAGATCCCTCGGACCCCTACAGCCTGGATGTAGGTGTGACGGTGCTCCCTGTGGGAGCCAGCTGAGGTCACTTAATCAGGGTGAACTGCAAACAAAACAGGGCAGACAAATCCCAAATGCTAGTCCATAGGTTATAGTCCAATTTCCATATTTAGGGTGGCTCCAGTCAGTGACTGGGGATCACAATCCTTGTGGCTTAAGGTTTCCCCGTCTTGAAACCCAAAGCAGATATGAGATGAAGAAGGATCGTGTCCCAGGCTTCTTATACATTTCCCGCAGCCTTTCCGCCTGAGAAAACAATAGGCTTAGCTCTCCTTCCAAACATCCTGGCAATTAGTACAGGGTAATTTATTCATTAAACAGTTCAAATAGCGGTTACCACAACCTTCAAAGAGACACATAGACAATAATACTATTTCACTCAAGTACCATCATAAATGTTAATATTCCTTTTTTGCTCTTTGAATTAAAATTACAGCAACAGACAAGACTTGTTTGCTTACATTACAAGACCTGAGCAAAAATCTCCCCTTCTACTTCTAACAATGCAGACTTGCATTTCAAAGCTCTGTTCATTTCCATATCTTGCTAAGCAGTTCTTAAGGTTCACCCATGGGTCAGGTCAGTCGGTGAGGTGAGTTAATTAACTCTTTCTGGCCCTGTCACCTTTCAATGAGATATTAGATTATACTTATAATGTCACAGTGGTGGTGAGTCGACTGCTGCAGCTCCCCGTAGACTCTGCCTGCATCTCTCACCAAGCTGGAGTACAGCAGTCAAGGGGAGAGCACTCGATGTGTTGCATCTACACTAGACGCGATATATCGACCCCGCTGGATCGATCGCTGCCCACCGATTCGGCAGGTGGTATAGATATACCCCGAGTATCTGGTGATCGGAGCTGGACCCCCGAGGGGGACACATTGAAGGAACTCAGGGGTTAAGGTGCCTCTATTGTCAACTGTCAGGGATGCTGTGGCTCAGAGGAGGTTGCTTGACTACCTGGCAGGCTTAGGTGCCGCAAACCTGGGAGGCAGGAGAAGTGAAGCGGTCACGGTGTGCTTGGGGTGCTCGTGCTCGGAGCAGGGGTGAGCTGGGGCAAGGGGGGGGTGCTGCAGGGAAGAGCGGGGGAGTTGCCACAAGAGGGGCGCCTCAGGGTGGAGGTGGGAGCTACCACGGGTGGGGCGCCTTAGGGCGGGGGCGCGGGGGAGGAGGGCGCAAGGTGGAAGTTTCGCCTACGGCATGAAACATCCTTGCACGGGCCCTGCCCCATGCCCTGCCTGCAGCCAGCCCTGCACCCCCTGCCCTGCCCTGCCCTGCCCGCAGCCATCCTCTGTCTCCATCCAGCCCTGCACCTTCTACCCTGCCCGCACCAGCCGCATCCTCCCTGCCCTGCCTGCAGCCAGCCCCACAGCCAGCCCCTGACACACCCCCTGCCCTGTCTCCAGCCAACTCCTGCCGCTCCCCCCTGTGGCCCTGCCCAAAGCCAGCCAGCCCCCCCCCACCCCCAGCCTGCATCAGCCCTGCACACCCTGTATGCAGCCAGCCCTGCACCCCCTACCCTGTCTCCAGCCAACCCCTGATGCACCCCCCAGCCTGAAGCCAGCCAGCCCCGCATCCCTTGCCCTGCCTGCAGCCAGACCCTACCTCCAGCCAACTCCATGTCCACTGGTGCCCTGCAGTTCCCAGGGCAGTAACCATGCACATCTGCTTCAATGAAGGGGGCAGGCAGCTGGGACCCACACATGTGCACACTCTTGGGTGACCGGACAGCAAATGTGAAAAATCGGGACTGGGCTGGGGGTAATAGAATCCTAGATAAGAAAAAGACCCCAAAATTTGGACTGTCCCTATAAAATCGGGACATCAGGACACCTTAGCACACCCCCAGGACTCCTGAGTTCCATTGCTGGGTTTCCTATTGGTTCCACTGCTGGTTGTTTTCCTTTTCCTGGGGGGACTTTCGGCAAGTTGCTCCACACTCTAGGGCTCTGTCCCCAGCAGTCAAATGGGGATTTCATACTTTCCCGCTATTGGAAAGTGCTGGGAGAATCCCCCAGCAAAAGCTGCTCTGACAGTGCTAAGCAGCATCTGACCATTCAAGGTCAGAGCTCGGTACCTGGGAGGAGTGTTTGGCTCTGGGGTTTCACTTCAGCCCAGTCTAGAGAGAGGGGCCCAACCATGGAGTTTGGCTCAAGAAGACCAAGTGTCCAATTTGTTAAGGGCGTTTTGAATTCCAACCCTGTGCTCCTAAGTGCTTGTTGTCAGTTGCAAATTTTAGAAGCATGCTCTCCACTGCATTTTCCAAATCATTCATGAAAATATTGAATAGTATCGGACCGCGGACTGATCCCTGCCAGACCCACTAGGTACACCCTCTCCGTTGGACAGCCAAACATGGAGAAGGGCTCCTGGAGTCTGGGCTTTCAACCAGCTCTGCACCAACATTACACTGATTACAGCTGGACTGCATTTCCCTCGTTTGCTTGTGAGAATGTGCTACGGGACTGTGTGAAAAGCCTTAGCAACCCCAAGCTAGATCCCATCGAGTGTTTACCCACCTCCACCAGGCCCAAAACCCTGCCAAAGAAGGAAAGAGGATTGGTTTGGAATGATTTGTTCTTGACAAATCCATGCTCACTAGTCCTAAGAACCAAACCATTCTGTAGGTGCTGCTGACAAACTGAGTGCTTAAGAATGTATTGCAGGATCTCTCCAGCAATGGCAGTGAGGCTAGCTAGTCTGTAAGTCTCAGGGGTCTCTTTGTTCCCCTTTTAGAGAAAGGTCCTGTCTTGTTCATGGATGGGAAGATGTTCTTTTTCAGGGATCTCAGACGAGAACTGGGGCACAGCACCTGGTTTGTCAAGGCCACAAAAAAGGAGGCAGGAACCTCTTCTCTCCTGCTGGCAAAGAACCCCAGGTACCTGAAAAACAGGGACTCTCATCCCTGAATGGGCTTTTAAAAAGGCACTGGTTAAAGATTGGCCCCGACCATTTCTTGTTTCCATAGACTAGACATTTTAGCAAACTTTAGAATACCTTGGTGCTAAACACTGTGAAACTCCCCTTTCTCCTTCACAGATGGCTTTAACGCTCCTTATCTCACTCAGGCTCACAACTCCCCGGAGTTTGAGAACTGTCCCTGTTCCCATTGGACTGATGGGAGGAGCCTGAGGTGCAGAGAAGGGAAGTGACCTACCCAAGCGCCTACACAGTAAGGTGGTGGCAGAGCCAGAAAGAGAAGCCACCAGTCCTGACTCCTGTTCTAAGAGACAATAACCCCCCCAGAGGCAGGGATAGAGCTCAGGAATCGAGATGGTGTGGAAATTTCATTGAATCCATTTCTGTCAGAAAATCCCATTCAGGCTAATCCGGTTTGTTTCTCAAAATTATAACAAATGGGATGAAAGTTCTTTGCAAAAATATTGTATTGCAAAACAAAAGCATCTCCTGTTTGTCAGAGTGTGTTAAATTGTCTCCTCGCACACAAAGAGGAGACACTTAGATCTCAAACATTAGATAAGATGCTTCAGTCTGAGCTAAATCATTGCTGCTCTTAACAATTTCAAAATAAAAAAATGCAAATAAAATAGACTATTTCAGCTATTCTATTACGTGTTAATCTGCTCTGAGTAAACGTGATAGGACACCTCATATTATGCCCTACTCCTAGTGACACTCTCCAATGGATCCCCATCCTCCACCCACCGTCAGGTAGGTAAGAGCGGATTATTATTATTTCTACTTGAAAGAGGGAGAAGCTAAGGCTGAGAAAGGAGAATTGACTTGTTTTAGGTCACACAGCCAGTCAGAGGCAGAGTTGGGAATAGGACCCAAGAGCCCTGATTTTCAGACTACCCATTGGATCTTGAATTTCAGACACTGAATGACCTGAATAAAGTGCTCTCAGATGAGCTCCAGACCAACAACAGTGACAGTAACTATTCAGCAAGTATTTGAGGAGAACTGCAATGTTAGAGAGAATCATGAACTGCTCAGAGACAACTAATGCAGAGAAGCGGCAAAATTCATCAAACATAGAACTGGTTTTGACTTATAAAGAGAAAAACAAGGACCTGAGTCTCCTCCCTGTCAGTAACCCCCGGCTCTGCCAATCAGGGTAGAGACTGAGGATGGGAGGCTGAGGGATCTCACCAGAGAGCCCAAAGGATGGCCCAGGTGACCAGTGGGGATCACTTCCCGAGCAATAGTTCAGCCTCACATTTTTGGGTAGACCTCCCACAGTGAGAACTGCAGAGCACTGCCCTGCAAAAAACTAAAAAAACCACACACACACTCTCTCTCTCCCCCTCCCTTCTGGTGTTGGGAGGGGAAGAAGTAAAAGGACAAAGGAAGCAAGAGAAGAGAAAGGAGGGAGGGAGTGATGGAGGAAGAGGTGAAAGAAAAAGGACAAACCCTAATGTCCCCAGTGATTCTAAGGGACAAAATCCCAGGTGCAGAATAAAATTCTGCCTCCTTAAGCTCGTGTTTTCCATGTCTCGAATTCACCTGTCACCAGATGGATCAGATTGAACAGCTTTCAAACCTCCAGGAGGCTCTTACCTTCTAAACAGGGACTGCTGTTTTCTAGTAAAATCACTAAAAGGGAAGGAGAAACCTCGAAAGAGGTTCCTCCTAGTGCTCACGTCCGTGAACCCGAATACTCTCTCAGTCCTCAAAGAGAGACCTGGAGAAGGAGACTTGCTGAAGCAAAGCCACAGGGGTCTCTGAGGTTTCCCTGGCCCCTCACCCCTGTCCTGCCTTGCTGATGTCAGCATCTCTCTGTGAGGTCACCACCTCCCCACCACCTTGGACCAATAAGTCTGAGGTCCTGCAAAAGGTCTTTGTGATGTCACTGCCACATCCCTCCTTTGCTGTGCCAATGTCCTGCCCCTGGCCTAGACCTTTGGAGGTTTGAGCTACTCCCTGTGGATCACCCCACTCAAGGAGCGTTCATTCTAGTCAGCAAGCCGGCTAGACAGGAAAACATCAGACGCTGCTCCCAATACTACACTCAGTTTTTCAGAAATTAGTCGACTTTCTGGCCAGAAGAGACCATTAGATCATCTAATCTGACCCCCTGCATGTCAGAGGCCTCCTGTATGACACAAGAGCTACTTTGGGGGCAAACACATTCTAGAAAGGCATCTAGTCTTCATTAAATGATATCAGGAGATGAAGAATCCAGCCCTTTCCTTGTTAGCTTGTTCCTGTGGTGAATCATCCTCGCTGTTGACTATTTGTGCCTTAGTTGTAATAGGAATTTGTCTCTTTTCACCTTCCAACCATTGGGTCTTGTTATGCCTTTCTCTGCTAGATTCAAGAGCCCTTTAATAACCAATCTTTTCTCTCTATTAAGGCACTTCAACACTTCAGCGAAGTCACCTTTCAATCTTCTTTTCATAAGCTAAACAGGTTGAGCTCTTTCAATAGCTCACTAGAAGGTATTTTTCTCTAGCCCTCAGAACATTTGGTAGCTCTTTGCTGCCCTAGCTCCAATTTCACAACATCTTTTACAAATGAGGACACCAAAACTGAAAGCTATTCCAATATCAGTCTCACTGATGCCATGTCACCTCCTGTGACGTTATTGACATAATCTGTAACTGTGCAGATCACTGCTGCGACCACTGTTCTATATTTGCAGCCAATACTGTAGAAAGGTTGCCATGTAAGGGGTCTATGGAGAGGTTCTGATTGGCTGATTATAATGATGCTATCTCTAGATGTGTATCATTTTTGTAGTTGATGTTATGAATATTGGCTCTATGCTGCCCATATTTCAAACTTGTGCCATAATGGGGGACAAAACAGCTACCTTGTTAGAAGTGGCTTTGCCAATAGATGGAACCTGGGATTTAAACTCCCAATGATCGCACTGTGTTTGGGATCCATTTGAATTCCTCTCCCAGGTCTTTGACCCTTTCATCTCCACTCATAGCGACTCTGATAGAGGATTAAAGAAGTCAAAGCATCATCTCCAAGCACAGACAACGGAGAATGCTTCATCACATAACACTTTGAGAAGTGGATGGATAGAACGTGATGAAGATAAACTCTGCCTGGCTCAGACAAAAGATAACAGTTGTGCAGTGATGAGGAAGGATGGAATCCCTGAGTCACCCGTCCACGGTCGTGTCTTCACAGTGCTCCCAAGCTGGAGAGTGAAGAACCCCCTCGGTCCCACCGTGAGACTGAGGAACAGGAGGCCTGTCACCCCCATTCCTGCCGCCCTGCATTCCTGGTGTCCAGCATCCCAGAGGGCCTCCGTGCCAGCAACGAAACCCAACCGTCGTCTGGACTCCCCAGTGCTCCTCCTCAACGGTTCTAAATCAGCGGTAGAGTGGAAGGTCCTGGGCGTCGCGCCGGCACCTGGGATCCACTGCACCTGAACAGTGGGGAAAAGTTTCTGTGTTGGGGCATTGTTTAGTGTTTTCTAGTTTCCAAGGGAGGGTTTATGGGCCTGAGCGTTAAGCTCCCAAACCCAGTCACTGTTTCATTGTATTCATTAAGTTTGCATTTTCCCCTGTTCCCCCAGCTTTCTGTACCTTTACCCTGACTACACTTACCTTTGTTTGTGCCAAACCACCTTGTCTCCCCTTTATTTTATTTACACCTCAGAAGGAGGGAGGCAAAATCCACTGGTGATAGAGACAGGAGGGAGTCGAGTTTGTATCTCCTGAGAAAAGGGGCTTTTTTCTTTCCTATTTCTCCCCTACCATTTCTAACATTTTGCTTTGAAGCGTTGCCTTATTCAGCTTGAGGAAACATTAGCTTTTAAGATAAAAACTACGTAATACAGAACTGGAGACATTTTTTAGAAATCTGGGATTTAGACATTTTATTTAAAGCCGTGGGGTGTGTGTTGGAGTTTCTGAGAAGGTTTTTGTTTGCAAGAAGCAACATTGTTGTGTCTGTTATCGTACCAAGTGGGGAGATGGTTGTCTATAAAGGAAGAGTCAAGACTAAATGCATACAGTGAGGATGGGATTGGAACCCACGCAGACAGAGCACAATGGATTAGCAGTCAATCACCTTAACCACTGGGCCACCTCATCTGAGCTGTAACAAACAGGACAGGAGGAGAAATCTAAGGCCGACAGAGATAGGGACACGAAGGAGTTTTTAAATACTAAGTGTAAGCATGGTCTGAACGAGCTCCCCACTCACATCTAGTGAGGAGCTGGGGAAAGACTTCAGGAACAGACCGTGTTTGCATAGACACACCTACTCTGCCTAGCTATGCAGCATGATGGGGCCGCTTCCCCAAAATGACCAGTTTGGGATGGTCTTGGGTTGCAAATCACTTTAGGATTGAGTGGAATAAAATGTTATTCTCCTTCCTGTATGAGTGAAGGGCAGCAGAACAGACCTAGTCCATCCTGATGGAGGGGTAGATGGGTGAGGAATAGCTTTTATTGGACTGCAGAGAAGGATTGAGGACATCACGCTAAAACAGTGGTCCCCAAATATTTCACATTGTGCCCTCTTAGCCATGGCTGTTGCCCCTCGGAAGCCACGGTCGAGAAGCAGGGCTGGGAGTGGGGCTGTTGCTTGCTGGGGAGAGGGATGCGGACAGGGGCAAGGGGGTCATCGCTGGTCTGGGAGCCAGAGGCCCAGACTGAGGGTGGGGTTGGGGAAGAGCTGGGACAGAGTGGGGCTGAGTGGTGCTTCCTCCCTGCCCTCCATGGGGGCTGACTCAGGCCCTGAGGTGCCCCCATGAATGTTCCTTTGTGTCTCCCTAGGAGTCATACCCCACATTATGGGGACCACTGAACCCTACTCGCTAAGCAGGGGCTAGTGATGCCAAAGCCCAGGGAAAGGGAGAACAAGTGTGGGGGCCCCAGCACCAGAACCATGCACTCCCTTCTGTCTGTGGCTCTGCCCCCTTCCACCCATAGCCCCATCCACTATCACCTTTGTTCCACCCCTTCCCCCACCAGCCCCATCCTGTCACTCCTTTACCCCTGCCCCGCTGCGGCCCTGAGACCAGAGAAGCTCCGTACCCCTGCTGCAGCCCCTGGGCCGTAGCAGGGAGTGGGAGCTCCTCCAGCCCTGGGGCTGACATAGGGGAGACTTTTGCAGGGTGGCCTAATTTGGCCGGGGTCCCAGTCATGGGCCCCACTGTCCCCTTGGTGATGCAAGGTTTGGGGAGACTGAGCCCCCCCGTCCTCCATTACGTGCCTCCTAGGCTACCGCTGCTCAGTGTGGGGCCAGTCTCCCTGTGTTTTCTCCTGCTTGTGCTGGGGAGCCTGGCCGGCACTAGGAGTGGGGCCCCCAGCAGCCACCCAAGGCTCCAGGGGGTCAAAGGGCACCGTGTGGCAGTGCAAAGGTGCTCACTGCTCTCCCCTGCCTCAATGCTCCTCCATGGGCCCATAGAGGGTTGCGGGGAGTGAGGAGCAACACTATGTGCTCCATGCGTCCTGGTCACTTTCCCCACCTGGGCTGTGCTGTGAGGGGAGCATCAGAAGCTGCTGCTCTCTGCCCTCCCCTTATGCAGCCCAGCTGAGGAAAGTGACCTGGATGCAGGGAGCTCGGATGTCGTCACTTCTCATCTCCCCACCCCCACAGCCCCTAGGGGTACCCGGAGGAGCAGCATCCCAGGGAGGAGCAATGCTCGCTGCTCCATGCACACAGATCACTGTCCGCACGTGGGTGCAGGAGGGGGCGCAGGGGTTGGGGACAAAAGAGTTGGGGAAGGGGTTGGGGTGAAGGGGGTGCAGGAGAGGGGCAGTGGCTGGTGGCACAGGAGGGGGTGCAGGGGTTAGGGGTGAAGGGAATTCAGGAGGGGGAAGTGGCTGGTGGCACAGGAAGGGGTGCAGGGGTTAGGGGTGAAGGGGGTGCAGGAGATGGCAGTGGCTGGTGGCACAGGAGGGGGTGGAGGGATTAGGGTGAAGGGGGTGCAGAAGAGGGGCAGGGGTTGGGGCGCAGGGGTTAGGGCTGAAGGGGGTGCAGGAGAGGGTCAGTGGCTGGTGGCACAGGAAGGGGTGCAGAGGTTAGGGGTGAAGGGGGTTCAGGAGAGGGGCAGTGGCTGGTGGCACAGGAGGAGGTGCAGGGGTTAGGGGTGAAGGGGGTGCAGGCGAGGGGCAGTGGCTGGTGGCACAGGAGGGGGTGGAGGGGTTAGAGGTGAAGGGGGTGCAGGAGATGGCAGTGGCTGGTGGCACAGGAGGGGGTGCAGGGGTTAGGGGTGAACGGGGTGCAGGAGAGGGGCAGGGGTTGAGGCGCAGGGGCTAGGGGTGAAGGGGGTGCAGGAGAGGGGCAGTGGCTGGTGGCACAGGAGGGGGTGGAGGGATTAGGGTAAAGGGGGTGCAGAAGAGGGGCAGGGGTTGAGGCGCAGGGGTTAGGAGTGAAGGGGGTGCAGGAGAGGGTCAGTGGCTGGTGGCACAGGAGGGGGTGCAGGGGTTAGGGGTGAAGAGAGGTCAGGAGGGGGCAGTGGCTGGTGGCACAGGAAGGGGTGCAGGGGTTAGGGGTGAAGGAGGTGCAGGAGAGGGGCAGTGGCTGGTGGCAAAGGAGGGGGTGTAGGATTAGGGTGAAGGGGGTGCAGGAGAGGGGCAGTGGCTGGTGGCACAGGAGGGGGTGCAGGGGTTAGGGACGACGGGAATTCAGGAGGGGGCAGTGGCTGGTGGCACAGGAAGGGGTGCAGGGGTTAGGGGTCAAGGGGTTTCAGGAGGGGGCAGTGGTTGGTGGCACAAGAGGGGAGTATGGGAGTTAAGGGCAAAGGGGACACAGTGTAGGGGTTAGGGCACAGGAGGGGGCAGGAGTTGGGATGAAGGAGGCACAAGGGTAGGGAGTGCCGGAGCTAGGGGGTAAAGGGAGAGGGGGATCGTCTAGGGGCGATGGGGAAGTGGCAAAGTCTAAGTTTTACCCAGGGCACCATTTCCCCTAACGCTGATCCTTGGTAACATTTCTTGCTGGGACGGGGAGGGGAGAGAGATGAGGCGTTTTCTCTCTGTTTCTTTCCTCTCCATTTTTTGCTTCTTCCTTCAATTCCAGAATCCTCCCTTGTGTTTCAGACTGTGCAGTGACGCCCTCCCAACCCCAGGCCTCTGGAGCCTTTGGAGCAGAAAGATCCCAGGAGCTGAGGGTGAATCCAGGAGTGAGTAGCTGCCAGGAAGGAGTCCTAGCAGCTCTTCTGGGAGCACAGGTGAGGAATGACTCCCCCTTCCCTAGATTCTCCCTATGGGAACAGGGAGGGTTGTGTGATAAATTCCTGTAACTCTTCTGCCCCTCTGAGTTGGCAGAAACAAGGGCTGGGTTCAGTATCTAGGGGTTCTGCTTCAATAAAACAATACAAAACTGGCTCGAGCCCCCACCCAGTGACCTGGGACAATTACACATCACCCCCCTGGGTGCCTCTAGGAGGCAATACTTCCCCTCTTGCAAGCAGGGAGTCTGAGCAGCTCCACTCCACCAGCCATTCCATGAACCACTCCAGTGGTCCCTGCAAACTGCTCTGCTGGGGCAGCAAAGAGCCACCAAATGTTCTGAGGGCTGGAGAAAAATGCCTTCTAGTGAGTAGTGAAACAGCTCAACCTGTTTAGCTTATCAAAAGAAGATTGAAGGGTGACTTCACTGAACTGTTGAAGTGCCTACAGGGAGAGAAAAGACTGGGTATTAAAGGGCTCTTTAATCGAGCAGAGAAAGGCATAACAAGACCCAATGGACGAAAAGTGAAAAGAGAAATTCATATTACAAATAAGGCGCAAAAATTCAGCAGTGAGGATGATTCACCACAGGAAAAAGCTACCAAGGAAAGTGGTGGATTCGCCATCTCCTGATGTCATTTAATGAAGACTAGATGCCTTTCTGGAATGTTTTTGCCCCCAAAGTAGCTCTTGTGTCATACAGGAGGCCTGTGATATGCAGGGGGTCAGATAAGATGCTCTAATGGTCTCTTCCAGCCATAAAGTTGACTAATTTCTGAAAAACAGAGTGTAGCATTGGGAGCAGCGTCTGATGTTTTCCTGTCTAGCTGGCTTGCTGCCTAGAACGAACACTCCTTGAGTGGGGTGATCCACAGGGAGTAGCTCAAACCTCCAAAGGTCCAGGCCAGGGGCAGGACATTGGCACAGCAAGGGAGGGGTGTGACAGTGACATCACAAAGGCCTTTTGCAGGACCTCAGACTTATTGGTCCAAGGTGGTGGGGAGCTGGTGACCTCACAGAGAGATGCTGACATCAGCCAGGCAGGACAGGGGTGAGGGGCCAGGGAAACCTCAGAGACCCTTGGGGCTTTGCTTCAGCAAGTCTCCTTCTCCAGGTCTCTCTTTGAGGACTGAGAGAGTATTTGGGTTCACAGATGTGAGCGCCAGGAGGAACCTCTTTTGAGGATAATAACAAGGAGACTGGGAATCCAACACCAGCCAAAAGTGATCATTTTGGCAAGCAACCCAACATATTCCCAACATACTGTAAAATCCACATGAAGACTCATACACGAAACCTTGCAAGAAAATCTTCCTGAGGGGGTCTGAAGCACCTGCTGCTGGGGGGAAGGAAGGAGCTGTGGGTTGAGATTGAGGGGCACTGGGAATAGGAGGGGGTTGTGGGTTGGGACAGAGGAGAAGGGTGAAGAGGAGCAGGCTCTGGTTGGGAGTGAGGAGCAGTGAGCATAGGAGGGACTGAGGGTTGGGACTGAGGGGCACTGGGCAAAGAGGGGACATGGGTTTAGGCTGAAGAGTATCCTCATTTGGGGATCCAGCAGAACAGGGGAAGGCAGCAGGTGATTCTAATTCCATAGCGATATTTTGTGTGTGTGCGTGCAGGGGAGGAACATGCTATATGCCCAGAGGCCTTTATTCCTCCAGCCTGCAAGGACAGAGGGGCTGTCAGGAAGTTGCCCCTTCAATCCCCCACACACAAAGGCCCTTCTTAGAAAAGGCAAAATCCTGAAGAGAAAAAACATCAAAGAAGACTCCAGAAAGACAGATTTTTAAGATATAATGAGTAGTTTATTACCTGACCAGGGACTTGAACCCTCAGATTAAAAGTCTGATACTTTACCAACTGAGCTAGTCAGACTCACAAAGAAATACAGCAAGTTGGTGCAGAGGAGAAACTAGTCAAGGAAACGAAAGCAGGAAACAATAGGGGAAACCTGCTGCTCTCTCTGGCCTGGTCAACACTACGAGTTTATGTCCAATTTAGCAGCATTAAATCACATTAACCCTGCATCCATCCACACAAAGAAGGCATTTATATTGATATAAAGGGCTCTTAATACCGGTATTTGTACTCCTCCTTGATGACGAGTAGTGCTGAAATCAGTATTGCCAAGTCAGATTAGGGTTAGTGTGGCTGCAATTTGACGGTATTGGTCTCTGGGCGCTATCCCACAGTGCACCATTGTGACTGCTCTGGACAGCAATCTGAACTCGGATGCACTGGCCAGGTAGACAAGAAAAGCCCCGTGAACTTTTGAATTTCATTTCCTGTTTGCCCAGCGTGGAGCGCTGATCAGCACAGGTGACTATGCAGTCCCAGAATCAAAGAAGAGCTCCAGCATGGACTGTTCGGGAGATACTGAAGCTGATCTCTGTATGGGGAGATGAATCTGTTTTATCAGAACTCCATTCCAAAGACGAAATACCAAAACATTTGAAAAAATCTCCAAGGCTATGATGGACAGAGGCCACAATAGGGACTCAACGCAGTGCTGAAACTTAAGGAACTGAGACAAGCGTACCAGAAAGTCAAAGAATGAAATGGACGCTCATGGAGGGAGGGGCGACTGAGGATTGTAGCTATCCCACAGTTCCCGCACTCTCCAAAAACCATTTGAATTCTTGGCTGAGTTCCCAAAGCCTGAAGGGTCAAAAACATTGTCGCGGGTTGTTCAGAGTGTATGTTGTTCCCCCGCCTCCTGCCCCCATGAAAGCAAAGGGAAAAAAATCCTCTCTCACCTTTTTTCAGTGTCACCGTATGTCTACTGGATGCTGCTGGCAGATGTGGTGCTGGAGGACTACACAGCAGCATCCCCTTCCCTTTCCTTGCGGATGGTAGACGGTACAGTAGGACAGGTATCCATCATCGTCGTCCCGTGAGTGTTCCTGACCAGCCTCGGTGAGGTCGGCCGGGGGTGCCTGGACAAAGATGGGAATGACTCCCAGGTTCATTCATAGCAGCTGGAGGCTGCGCTCCCCTCCCCCCTTTGATCCCTGCTTGCAGAAGCAATAAAGTCAGTGTTGTTTCAAATTCCTGCATTCTTTATTATTTCATCACACAAATGGGAGGATAACTGCCATGGTAGCCCAGGAGGGGTAGGGGAGGAGGGAAGCAATGGGTAGGGTTTTTGCAGGGGCACCCACTAGAATGGCATGCAGCGCATCATTTCTGCGGGATCTCTAGGGCTCTGACCCGGAGCGCCCGTTTGCCCCTCTGGTTCTTTAGTAGGCTTGCCTGATAATCTAGGCAGAACTGACTCTCCATTAGACAAAACTTAAAGAAGAGAATGACCTGGGGAGTCATTCCTATTTTTGTCCATAAGCCCGTGGCCGACCCCATCGAGGCCAGCCAGGAGCACCCATGACAGCAGCAGATGGTGCAGTATAACTGGTAACTGTCATTGTCAACTTGCAAAGCAGCAGACGGTACAGTAGGGCTGGTAACCATCTTTGCTAACTTGCAAAAAGCAAGGGGATGCTGCTGTGTAGCACTGCAGTACCACGTCTGTCAGCACTATAAAGAAGACATACGGTGACAGTGAAAAAGGGCTGAACGGGCTCCATGGTTGCTGTGCTATGGCGTCTGCCCGGGCAATCCAGGGAAAAGGGCGCAAAATGATTGTCTGCTGTTGTTTTCATGGAGGGAGGATTGAGTGATGACATTTACCCTGACTCACTCATGACACTATTTTTGCCCCATCAGGCATTGAGATCTCAACCCAGAATTCCAATGGGCAGGGGAGACTGCGGGAACTATGGGACAGTTACCCACAGTGCAACGCTCTGGAAATTGTATAAAGTCGAGGACACAGGCCCATACTAAGCACATTAATTCGGCGGTGTGCGTCCATGTACCAAGGCTAGCGTCAATTTCCCTGGCCAGGCCCTTTGGAGGTTTGAGCTACTCCCTGTGGTCACCCCACTCAAGGAGCGTTCGTTCTAGGCAGTAAGCTGGCTAGACAGTAAAACTTCAGATGCTGCTCCCAATGCTACACTCAGTTTTTCCGAAAACTAGTATCTGTAAAATTAGTCTACTTTCTGGCCAGAAGAGACCATTACAGCATCTAATCTGACCCCCTGCATATCACAGGCCTCCTGCATGACACAATAGCTACTTCTGGGGGAAAGGCATCTAGTTTTCATTGAATGACTTCAGGGGATGGAGATTCCACCACTTTCCTTGGTAGCTTGTTCCTGTGGTGAATCATCCTCGCTGTTGACTATTTGGGGCTTAGTTGTAATATGAATTTGTCTCTTTTCACCTTCCAATCATTGGGTCTTGTTATGTCTTTCTCTGCTCCATTCAAGAGCCCTTTAATACCCAATCTTTTCTCTCCATTAAGGCACTTCAACACTTCAGTGAAGTCACCTTTCAATCTTCTTTTCATAAGCTAAACAGATGGAGCTCTTTCAATAGCTCACTAGAAGGCATTTTTCTCCAGCCCTCAGAACATTTTGGTGGCTTTTTGCTGCCCCAGCTCCAATTTCACAGTATCTTTTGCAAACAAGGACACCAAAACTGGAGACAGTATTCCAATATCAGTCTCACTGATGCCGTGTCACCTCCTGTGAAGTTATTGACATAATCTGTAACTTTATAGATCAGCATTGTGACCACTGTTCTATATTTGCAGCCAATATGATAGAAAGGTTGCTGTGAAAGGGGTCTATGGAGAGGTTCTGATTGGCTGATTATAATTATGTTATCTCTAGATGTGTATCATTTTTGTAGTTGACTTTATGTATATTGGCTCTATGCTGTCTGTATTCAAACTTGTGCTATGCTTCCGAGGAACACCCCAGCCAGACAAGTTGGTGTCAGTTCTGCCTAGCGTGCTTGATGGCCCATTAAGGACCATCAGCTCTACAATCAACCCATTGAGAGAAGGTAGATATGCCTTGTGGCTCAGCAAGGTATGCAGGGACCTGCCTATGGACAAAACTCAAGGGTTTTTCTATGCCACGTGCTGGATAGAGTGTCCTTGGGACAAAGAAAACAAAGACCACATGGCAAGAGACCGTAAAAGGCTGATGCCTCGTCACCATCTTGTCTTCAGTCCTGCTTCATACCTCTGAAGGGACTTTGCTACAAACTGAAGCTCTGTACAAGAGACCGAATGACCCATCCCAGCTGTGAATGGACTCCAGAGACTTGATTTGAACCTGCAGTTTATTCCATCACTGCTACAAGCCTGAACCAAGAACTTTGCCATTACTGTATGTGAAGGGTTAAAATTCATGTGCATATTATATAACAACCTGGTCTATGGATTGTGCCAGCTCTTTTCCAGACCCAAAGTCCAGAGTATAATCAAGGGACCAGAAGCCTAGCAAATAGTGACCAGTTAAAAGAAAGCTGGGTAAAGAGAAAGCCTTGCTTGCTAAGATAGGATTGGCCAGCAAATTGCCAGGTGTTGGAGCTAAGAACTAAAGAATTGTATCTTATTCAGAGTTGCAGATTGAACAAAGAATCCCTGTTCCTATTGTGTAAGTCTCTCCTGTAGGGAGACGTTCTTCCCAGAGATCCAACCTTGAGTTTATGAAAAGTTGGCAGATGTCAATATAAGATATGGCATCCTTCCACCTCCCTTCCCAGGGACCAATGCCTTGCCTTAAGACACACAGAAAACAATCTTTATTGCCATATACTTTCACTGTTTCTGTGCTTTAAACCCTAGGAACGTAGCTGGAGGTCAATCAAAGGAGTTGCTCCTTTCCTATGGACCTCAAATCAGAATTCAGCATAGATATTTTATACTAATAACATTTTATCAAAGTATTCATGAAATGTTAACTTGCTAACTTGAGACCATGGGTGGAGACATTATGTAACCTGTTAACCTTTGGCTACCGTGCTTATCATGTCTTGCTGCAAAACCTATCCCAGAGTTTGGAACTCCCTACCCCGTCTCTTTCCCCCACCCATGGAAAATCTATATATTCTATTGTAATCAATTAACAGTGTCTCTGAGCCTAATAAGCAAGGTGACACTCTGCCACTTCTGTGTGTAATAAACTCCTATTCTTGCCCTCTACATGGTGGAGATTTATGTCCTTCACAGACACCTGCTGAACAAAGAGGAGGTTCAGCATCCAGCTTGGCTGAATGTGTCTTCTCTCCCCACAGCTTGGTGATCTTCTGAGGAAATGGAGAAGACTGCCTTTGCCTAGCTGCACATTGCTTGCAAAAGAAACAAGTCTTTTTGGTGGCAAGTGTTGAAAGGAGTCATTAGACAAATGTGGAGATAGGAAAAATGTCCCCCAACTCAATTGGCATCTGTGGATGTTGAAGTCACAACACAAAGTGCTAAACAGTATATGAGCACAGGCTGGTGTCAGAAGAGTCTCTCCCAAAGCCTTTTCCACCAGCAGGGGCCTCTCTGTGCGCAGAACTGCTGGTAGTGTGATGGCTGCAGGCAGTGGAGAACTCTATTTTGGCATCTCTTTGTCAGTGAACATCTACAGAGGCTGTTTAAAGGTCTTTAGATAGTGATCTTTGGGAAGAGCTGACTGAAGTGTCTTCCTAGTAACCAGAAGATCCTGGCTTGGCCTGCCAGTTCTTCTGTGCAAGTCTTGAGGGAAACGGGGAATGTCTGTAGTTTGGAATTTGCAGGTGTTGTCCTGGACCATCAAAGGGAACAGTTGCAAGTATTTTTTCAAGGCAGGCACCATGGTTTGGGTGGCTAAAGCACCTGTCTAGTGAACAGGAGATCTTGGGTTCAACTCCCCGTAGTACCTTGTTCTACGGGTTTTGTCTCCTCTGCTCACATTTTCCTGTGTCTTTCTAGGAAACAGAAGAGACCTCCCTTGGTATCCAAATCATTGCTTGCTAAGGAAAAGGCTTCTTTGGAGAGAAACACTGGAAAGAATCAAATCACAAGCCTGGAGTTGATGAAAAGGCTGCTGTGACTGGCATTGGCATGGTGGTTGCTTTGACTGCAATTGCTGGAACACAAAGGCCTGCACCACACGTCCTTGTGATTCGCTGGGGATGTCCACACACAGATGTCATGTCATCTTCCTTTTGATTGTCACTGATGAAAAATGGAGCAGCTGGGAGAAAAGTCCCAGAGGCACTTGCCACGTAAAGTAGAGGTTAGAGATGCAGCACCCAGTGGTGCCTTGCCAAATCTGTCCACTCCTCCCACTTTTTGGTCAATCTTTTGAAGAAGCAGAGAAGACTGCCTCTGCCTTGCAGTGCAAATGCTTCCAAAAGAAACCGGTCATTTTTTCTGACAAGTGTTGGAAGAGGCACCTAAGAAAAGTGGAGACAAGGAAAAGGTCATCGTAACTCAACTTGCATCCATGACTCTTGAGGCCACAACGCAGAGCACTGAGCACTGTACGACCACAGCTGGGGACAGAAGGGCCTTTTTCAAAGGCATTTTCCACTAGCAGGGTCTTCTCTGTTCACAGAATTTCTGATAGTTTGATGTCTGCTGGCACTGGATATCACTATTTTGGCATCTCTCTCTCTGTCTCAGTGAGCACCCGCTGTGGTTGTTGAAAGTCTGTGATGGGATCTATGGGATGCAACTGAACAGTGGGACCCCTGAACCCTTTGTCCCACCACCTGGGCTCCCTCTCACACATGTGATGCTGAGACAAGCTGTCAATCTCTGACAGATATTGCACTTACACAGACATCCGTAGGTAGGGACACAGCCAACTGAATTACATGAATGCTTCTGCAGCCACTCATAACACTAATGATAGAAAGTCGCCCCCCCTACAGCTCTGCAGCCTTGCACCCCTGGATCATACCACCTTGCCTTAATCAGAAGCCTGATCAGTGTGAGTTTATTACACAGGGTCCACCCCTCCCTCACTGTGAATAGTACATGAACCAGCCTTGTAATGGAACTGAGATTTCCCAAGAACTTCAAGCAAAATACACCAGTTTAAGTAGAGCATAAAACAGATTTATTAACTACAGAAAGATGGAGTTTTAAGGATTATAAGTGGTAGGAATAAAAGCTCAAAGTAAATTACCATGGAAATTAAAGATAAATTCACAATCTAAACTTTACACCTTATTACACTAGGGCGTAGTTCAGTTATGCACACAGGAAGGCTTAATGCTCGAGCTGCTGCACATGCTGGGCAGGCTTAAGGTCGGGCTCCCCATGGCAGGAGAGAAGAAGACTCGGCCCCTGGAGGGGCAGGCTGGGGCTTCCTGGATCCCATTTGCTCACAGCCAGCGCCCTGCCCCCACTCCCAAGTCATCCATGGCGCCCCCAGGTCGGCCAGAATGGAGCAGCAGTTTTCACTGCACTACGTCCACTTATGGCTTACAGGCAACTCCCAGACTCACCACAGTCCACCATCTCGGCCAGAAAGGAGCCCACTCAGCCTCACCATTGCTGCTTTTCCTCCCCCCAAGAACCCCGCTTCTCCTGGGCTGCAAGTAGCCATCCCTGGGATGCCAACAGGCAGCCACAGGGGTCTGTCTCCCAGCAACCAACCGCACCTCCATGGGTTCAGCCCTCAGAAGGGCAGGTGGGGGTTTCCTGGATCCCAGTTGCTCACAGCCAGCCCAGCCTCCACCTCTAAAACCATCACTCATGCCCCCAGGTTGGCCATAAAGGAGCCGCCATTCTCCACTTGGACTCAGCTTTGCTTGTTTTCCTTTCACCCAGAACCTCCCTTCTTCTCCTGGGCTGCAAGTAGCCACTCCTGGGAAGCCAAGAGGCAGGCACAGGATTCTACCTCCCAGCAGCCAACCACACCTCCCCAGACTTTGCAGAATGAAGGGTGGTGCTCTACTAACCCCACTTAGCCGCACAGCTTCTTCCCTGCCTTCCTCAGCTCAACTTTCCTCTATTGCCCCATTCCTGCCTCACTTCCTCCTTTGGCCAGTCACGCAAAGGAGCCCAGCAGGAAGTGAGAGCCTCTATAGGCCAACCTCCAACAGCAGAGGTGGCCAAGCCACAAGCCTCCAAATGGTGACTGGCCTAACTACTCTAGGTTCTCCAGCCTGACACCAAGGTGCTTTCTCCACTGCTGTCAGCATCCTCTGTCATGCAGGGGTTGGAGTTATCCCAGGGACAGGTCAATAGGAGGAGTGCCCTTTCTGAACAACAAGGGGATCTGGGAAAAGGAAGCCAGTATGTTTTTGCCTGGTTTTGAACCAGGGACCTTTTGCGTGTTGAGTAAATGGGATAACCACTACACTACAGAAACTCCACCAACTGGGTTGTTGCTCACTCTGGCACAGACCGATGGACATATCTAGAGAATGTGGTGGTAGCCCCTCGATAGGTCAGCTGGCGGAGCAGAGGACTGGAGCCAGCACTCAGGAAGTCGTCCTTACCTCGCCTGTGTGACTCCAGCTTGAGGGAGAGCTTCTTTTTCTTCTCCTTGCTGACAAAGAGCAAGAGAAGAATGAAAGGTCAGGTGGGCCAACTCGGTGCAGAAGCCCATGCTGTCTTTTCCTGCTGCATAGCCTGAAATGAGGGACTCGTGGCAGTTAAAGGAACTGCTGCACTCTCAGAAAACATCCCGCCCGTGCGTAAAGGAGGATAGAAGAGCCTGTTAGTCTAGCACGCTCCCAACTGAACTGTTTCAGCAGCTGCTAGGTTTCTTTTTGGCCTGTTACTTTTCTGTCTGGGATGTTGTTGTCAGCTGTGGCACAGAAAAAGGACGTCATTGCGAGCTGCCCATGAAGATAAGATTAACTTTTGCCTTCCTTGCTCGGCTTTACTTGCTTCCTCACCCTATTCCTGCCTTAGTTCCTGTGTTACCTGAAGGCAACGGGGGCCCAGCAGTACGAAGAGGAAGTTAGACAGCTAGACCTTGGTGGCAAAAGTTCTACCACCGCTTGCCACCCCACTCTCTTCTCCCAGCTTCACATATTGACCGCCAGGGACTTGGTGCCCAGCAGCGCAACGGAAGGCAGTGGACAGAGCCACCCTCGCCTTGAAGCTCTGGCTCATTAAACCGTATCTTCAGTCGCTGATGGCCAATGAGAGACAAACAGCACTTGCTATTTTAGCACTTGAAAATGCCATTGGTCAGTCACTGGATCTCTTTAATGCTGTTACATAACAAATGAAAATAGAATCTCAGTGTGACATTCTGTACCTTTGGGGGAGTGTGCTGTAACCCCCATATTCCTCATTTTCATATAATCGTGATCTTATATACAGAGCATGCCTTGTAAGGTATCAGGGGAAAGGATATGATCTGCTGAAAGTCATTTCTCTACCCATAGATGTTTACCATTCATGCATATGAAGTTATGAGAATTGTGCAGTGTGGTTATCACTATGCTGTAAGGTGGGGGAGTCAGCCAAATATTAGCTCCCCAGTGACAACAGCAAGGAAAGTAACCAACACCCGGACAGGGTGTCAAACAACCCATCAACAGCCATTGTTCAGCAAGGGAGCTACAGTGCAATCACTTACCTGCAAGAGGAAACCCCAGGGGAATTGCTCAGACTTGCTTGGAGAGACGCAGTGATGCTCACCTGACTCTGAAGGGGGAGCAAAGCCAAGAGGGAAGAAAGGACATGATAAAAGCAGAGACATTTGCCATGCTTTGTCTCTCTCGTCCACCTACATCTACAGACACCCCCACACCAAGCAACTGAAGCGCTGACGAAAGGGGAGAGCCTGGCTGAAAAGCCACCAGCCGGCCTGTGGTGAGAAGCATCTAAGTTTGTAAGGGTATTGAAAGGGTTAAGATCAGCTTAGAGTGCATTTTGCTTTTATTTCACAAAAACAACGAGGAGTCCGGTGACACCTTAAGAACTAACAGATTTATTTTGACACAAGCATTCGTGGGTAAAAAGCTCTCTTCTTCAGATGCATGGAGTGAAAATTGCAGATAGAGGCATAAATATATATTGGAACATGATGTAAAGGGAGTTACCATGCAAGGGGAGAACCAGTGTTGAAGGCTAATTCAGTCAGGGTGGATGTGGCTCTCTCCAAGTAATTGACAGGGAGGTGTCAATACCAAGAGATGGAAAATTGCTTTTGTAATGAGCCAGTCACCCCCAGTCCCTCTTCAAGCTCAAATTAATGGTGTAAAGTTTGCAGATCAGTTGTAACTCTGCAATTTCTCTTCGAAGTCTGTTTTTGAAGTTTTTTGAACGGCTTCTTTTAAATGGCTACTTTGAATGGCTACGTTTAATTGTGTTATTGAATATGAACATGTAAACGTGTTATGGAAGTCCCATGTGGTCTAGTGGTTAGGATTCTTGGCTTTCACCCAGACAGCCTGAGTTCAATTCCCCACACAGGAACAATGCAGAGCTTCTCCTTGGAGGGGAAACAGGAAACAAAAAGAATGGGAAGGGATCCTGCCAGCAGCCGAGGTGGATAGAGTTGGGAGCAGTACTGGATTTGACATGGTGCCATAGTGCTAGGCCCAAGCTCTGAAGGGACCTGTAACAGTAACTTCCTCCCCTCTGCAGAAAGGGAGCCTCAGAGCAGCCTGGATTCAGTAGGGGAGCTGAGACCCCATAGGGCCCTGGGAGCTGTAGTTCCTTGACCAGCTCCCTGCTTTGGAGCAGTGAAGGAACATTTCCCAGCATTCCCTTGGCTGCTATCAACAGGAAAGGGAGGAGGGAAGCTGTGAGACTCCATGTGCTGCTGGCTGCTAGAAGGGGGTGCCAGCTGTGAATAGGGAAGAGGTGTGACTAAGGAGTAGAAGGCTTTGGCCCAGGTAGCACCCTCAGAAGACTTCCCCAGACAGGCTTAGGGATGCTGGTGTGACCTCGCCTGGCAGCCCCCAAAGATGGAACTGGGTGGACTAACTGGACAGGGCCCCTCTCTGTCTGAAGCTGGGCAAGGGAGGTATGTGGATCCCACCAGAAGGTAAAATGGTAAGTAAGGAAGGGGAGGCTCTACTGGACCTGGACAGCTTCAGATACAGGACAGGAGGATTTCCACTTCTGAGCCATGAAAATAGAAATTGACTTTTCCTTTCCAGATGTATCTAATATTCATAAAGGGAATCTAGCCCCTGCCTTCCAGATCTGAACACCTCAAAATCAGGAGTGCTCAAGCTCAGTTTGGGCAGCTGTTACTTCATTTCTCCCAAATCAAATATGCTGATCCACTGTCATTTACTGTAGAAAAAGTAGGAGAAAATTGAGCAACAAACGTTGGGGTCTTCAGAGTGCTAACGAGGGCTGGAATTGCTATTTTCAACAGCCATTACACTTTTTTTTTTAAATTTTGTTTGTTTAAAAGGAAGACAGTGATATTCACTGGCAAATTCCCCATAGAAACAAAGAATGGAACAAAAGAATAATAAAGGCACCTCAACTTTCCTCATTTATGTAGGACAGTCTTATTAGATGGATCCAGACATCGTCCAATCACAGAAGCTGATAATTGTTCCACTTTACTGCAGTTCTGTAACCATGCAGGAACCTAGAGGAGGAAAGTGCCTAACTCCAGAGTCTGCAGCTGCCTAGGGCCAGTGCTGAGGATTTAGAGTCCCTAGTGCTGCCCTTGCAAGGTTCAAGCATGCTCAGCCTTGGCATTGCCTCCGCTCCTGCGGCTAGTACCTGCAGCTGTCTAAGGCTGGCCTCTGGCAGTTGCCCCATGGCTGTAGCTAGAGAAACTACAAGTGGCTCTATGACTCCTGGGGCCATTAAGCTAGAGCACCTAAAGACACAGGAGTTCACCTCAAGGAACAGAGGTCACCAGTAGGAAAGGAATGTCGGGGGAGCAGGGAAGGCGGGAGCAGGTCAGGCTTGCAGAGGGAGCTTCCAGCTGGTTGGGAGCATGTCCAAAGTAGAAAGGAAACAAGTATGGGGAGAGGTGGTGGTGACCAGGTAGCAGACTAGCATGTAGATTGGAGCAGAGGGAGAGACGCTGGTGTCTTCAGATTCCCAAGGGCTAAGTCCTCACTTTGCGGAAATGGTGTTTGCAGGTGGCTTGCTCACATGGCAGGATGGGGGCTGAGGGAGGGATCTGTCAGAACTGATCAGGTGTCTGCTGGCTTTAGGACTTTGAGTTGAGACTAGGACCACATGCAGTGACTGGTGACATGGGGGGGTACTGGAGACATGGCTAGAGAAGGTCTGAATGAGGAAAGAGATAAATCTGTGGGGAGTTTCCTTGGTCACTATGAAAGTTCTGCTCACTGTGGACACTGGTAAACCCACATGGGTGTACAGCTCAATAAGAAAACCCGCGGACTGTGGGAGCTGTGTATGGCAATGCATATAGTCATGGAGAGGTGTGTGATCAAAATGAAAAATGTCTCTGAGGTTCAGTACCGGGTATACGAAGGCACCAATGGCACTGCCCCACCAGGCCCACACTCGGAGCCCACAGTGACTACACTGGGGCCCACAAATATGTATGGTGCCAGGGCAAACAAAAGGTTTATCCAGCCCTGAGTGCCTGAGCACCATTTCAGCCTCACATTTTTGGGTGGAACTCCCACAGTGAGAGCTGCAGAGCACTCCCCCGCAACACACACGCACACACTCATCCTGGTGTTGGGAGGGGAACAGGAGAAAGGACAAAAGAAGAGATGAAGAGAAAGGAGGGAGGGACAGGTGGATGGAGGAAAAGGTGAAACACAAAGGACAAACCCTAATGTCCCCATGATTCTAAGGGACAAAAACCCAGGTGCGCAATAAAATTCTGCCTCCTTAAGCTCATGTTTTCCATGCCTAGAATTCAACTCTCACCAGATGGATCAGACTGAACAGGTTTCACACCTCCAGGAGGCTCTTACCTTCTAAACAGGGATGGCTGTTTTCTAGTAAAATCACTACAAGGGAAGGAGAAAACTGGAAAGGGGTTTCTCCTGGCGCTCACGTCCGTGAACCCGAATACTCTCTCAGTCCTCAGACAGAGACCTGGAGAAGGAGACTTGCTGAGGCAAAGCCACAGGGGTCTCTGAGGTTTCCCTAGCCCCTGGCCCCTGACTGATGTCAGGATCTCTCTGTGAGGTCACCACCTGCTCACCAATAGTCTTTGACCAATAGTGTGAGGTCCTGCAAAAGGCCTTTGTGATGTCACTGCCACACCCCGCCCTTGCTGTGCCAATGTCCTGCCCCTGGCCAGGCACTTTGGAGCTTTGAGCTACTCCCTGTGGTTCACCTCACTCAAGGAGCTTTTCTATAGAGCATCCTCAGATGTCTAAGCACACGAGTGCCATGGCAATGAACTGACACACATGGCACCAAGATGAGATCATTAGTAGACTAACCTATAGGAGAAGGACACCCCAGCATTAGTAGGGGAGAAATCCCTACTGAACATGCATTACACCTAGCAGCCCCTGCGTGGGATCGGGCGGGGGCTGCGGAGTGGGGAGACCTGGGAAAGGGATGGATGGAAAATGTCTGTGCAGCCGGGTCATGGCCGGGGGGCGAGGGGAGAAGAGCAGGTGACCCCTGAGGAGCGGGGAGAAAAAGGGAGGGCTGAGATCCCCTCGGAATTACCACTGCCCCCTCCGTGGAGACCCCCCTCCTCTCCTGTCCTGCCCCCTTTCTCCCTAGAGAGCAACGAGCAACATCCAGGCTGACACCCCCTTCCCTAAAACCCCTGAGAAGTTCCCTGTTCCCCTCCCCTCATTGTGCCCCATTTTCTCTCCCATTTGCCAATGGCCAGTTCAGATCTCAGGTTTGGGGTGTTTCCCCCCATTTTCACCTGCAGTGATTTGTCCTTGTGTAGGTGGGAAATGGTTCCCCCGAGTGATTTCTGAACTGGGCAGAGGCTGGGGGGGGCCTGAGACAGGGACACCTCTGGGCTGGGCTGGGGGGGCCACTCTCTGCTGGCAACAGGGCGTGGGAAGGGCCAGGAAGGGGAGGGGGGAGCAAGTGTCCCCCATAGAGAGGGTCCAGCATCAGGCTGCTCCCAGTAGCACATTCCTTTCCTGGCCGGGGGGGGGGCTTTCTCCAGCTGGGACCTGCCCCCTAGGCAGCCCCAGGCTCTGACCGCACCAGCCCCGCCTGGAGCCCCCAGTGAGTGAGAGACCCCGGAGGGGGAGGGGGAGGGAGCACTGGGCCCTGACAGGAAAGTGTCTCTCTCCCCTCAGATCTTGGTGTTTTCCTCTCATGTTATCAAATATGCAGTTTGTTTCACAATTTCTTTGCAAATCTAAAAGATTCAAATAAAATAACCTAAACATTTGCCCCACTTCTCTCTAGTTGTCTATTTCTAATTGAATATGCCCTGAGATTTAATTATAAAATAATAAGAAAATCTCAGATTTACACCTTTTCTCAGATTATTGAACACAAAATGTTTGCAAATGTTGCCCATTTCCTCTTTATTCATTTATCAAGTATTCATGTGAAACACTCAGGTTTTACCTCCTATCAACAACTGATTTAAAATCCCTCTGATTATCCACTTTCCTCTCTATAATTTGCAAAATGGATCCAAAATCTCTGATTTCCACTCTTTGTCTTCCATTTCTGAACACTGATCTGAAAGCTCAGGTTTTCCTTCTGTGTCATTATCAAATGTCAAATAACAATCCTCTCAAGTTTTGTGCTGTTCCTTATGTTTCTAAATCCCAAAAACTTCTTCCTTCGGGGGAACCTGTTGCCCTGAGTCGCTCTCCATTCTGGATGTTGCAGGGGATTAAATTTCTCAGTGATTGTCTTTCCCCTCTCCTTTGAGGATCATTTGTTCCCTCTTTTAGCTCTGTTAGATATTTGCCAAAGAAAGAGACCAGCCTGATATTTAATACACATCAAAGCCAGAGGCCTCCCCCTGTTTGGGGATCAGTGGTTCGCAGCTGGTAGTGGGAGAGTTGGCTGGCCCCTTTTCTTTTCTCCAGCTGGCGCAGGATGAGGGGGTCACTCTGAGTGCAACATGTCTTGAGAAGTATCCCAAACCACAAGACAAATGGTCTCTGTGAAGGGTTGCTTCCCACAGTGCTAAGATGTAGCCACCTCTGGCAGGATCCATGGTGGCTACTATTTGCTAGTGATAGGCAACGGAAATTTCTTACCTATTTTGCCCCTCCATGCCAGGCCTGCACAACATACGGCCCACGGGCAACGTGCAGCCCGTGAAGTCTCACTGTGCGTCCCGCAGCCGGGAATCAAAGAGCTCTGGGCTGCCCGTAGCCGCGGGGAATCCAAACCCCTTTAAAGTTCAGCCGCGGCCGGGATTCAAAAGGTTCTGAGCTGCCCGCAGCCGCAGGGAGCCCAGAGCTCTTTAAATCTCAGCCGCGGCCAGGATTTATAGGGCTCTGGGCAGGCAGGCGGGGAGCTCAGAGCTCTTTAAATCCCAGCCACCAGGGCCGGCTTTAGGCCAATTTAACCAATTCCCTTGAATCTGCCTCGCTCCTAAGAGGACCCCGCACCCAAGCCCCAGTACCAGCAAAAGCCAGTGCGCTGTACCAAGGTGGCCCAGTTTCCCCAGGGGGCAATTTAAAAGGCCTGGGGCTCCAAGCAGGGGCTGGAACCCCAGGCCCTTTAAATAGCCACTGGAGCCCCGCCGCTTCCCCAGGGTTCCCGCGGCTATTTACAGAGCTGGGGCAGTGGAAGCAGGGGCGTTCTGGGCCCTTGAAATAGCCCCAAGCCCCAGGCTGCTGCTGCTACCCTAGTGGGAGAGGGGGGAGGAGGAGGAGGAGGAGGAGGAGGAGAAGGAGGCACTCACCATAGAGGATGGGCTGTACCCCCTGTACCTGCACCCCCTGCCCTGCCTGCAGCCAGCCCGTCCCCAGCCAGCCCCTGCTGCACCTCCTGCCCTGCTTGCACCAGTTCCTGCCTGCAGCCTGCCCATCTCCAGCCAGTCCCACACCCCCTGCCTTGCCTTCAGCCCTGCACCAACCCCTGTCTCCAGCCAGCCCTGCACCCCCTTCCCTGTCTCCAGCCAGCCCCTGCCACACTGCCTGCCCTGCCCGCACCAGCCCTGCACCCCCTGCCCTGTCTCCAGCCAACCCCTGTCATACTGCCTGCCCTGCCCGCACCAGCCCTGCACCCCCTGCCCTGTCTCCAGCCAACCCCGTACCCCCTGCCTTGCCTTCAGCCCTGCACCAACCCGTCTCCAGCCAACCCCTGCCGCACCCCGCTGCCTGAAGCCAGCCAGTCCCGCACTCCTTTGTCTCCGGCCCTGCCAACCCATGCCTCACCCTCCCTGTGGCCCTGCCTGAAGCCAGCCAGCCCACCCCACACCTCTTGTCTCCAGCCTGCCCCACACCCCTTGCCCAGCCTGCAGCCATACCCTACCTCTCGCATCCTCCCCCTCCCCCACCTCCAGCCAGCCCCATGTTCACTGGTGCCCTGCAGTTCCGAGGGAAGTAACCCTGCACACCTGCTTCAATGAGATGGGCAGGGAGCAGCTGGGACCCACACATG
>NC_066628.1:10511634-10598480 GCF_025201925.1 Gopherus flavomarginatus | reverse complement strand
TCTGCCCCCTTCCACCCATAGCCCCATCCACTGTCACTTCTGTTCCACCCCTTCCCCCACCAGCCCCACCCTGTCACTCCTTTACCCCTGCCCCGCTGCGGCCCTGAGACCAGAGAAGCTCCGTACCCCTGCTGCAGCCCCTGGGCCGTAGCAGGGAGTGGGAGCTCCTCCAGCCCTGGGGCTGACCATAGGGGAGACTTTTGCAGGGTGGCCTAATTTGGCCGGGGTCCCAGTCATGGGCCCCACTGTCCCCTGGTGATGCAAGGTTTGGGGAGACTGAGCCCCCCGACCTCCATTACGTGCCGCCCAGGCTACCGCTGCTCAGTGTGGGGCCAGTCTCCCTGTGTTTTCTGCTGCTTGTGCTGGGGAGCCTGGCCGGCACTAGGGGTGGGGCCCCCAGCAGCCACCCAAGGCTCCAGGGGGTCAAAGGGCACCGTGTGGCAGTGCAAAGGTGCTCACTGCTCTCCCCTGCCCCAATGCTCCTCCATGGGCCCATAGAGGGTTGGGGGGAGTGAGGAGCAACACTATGTGCTCCATGCGTCCTGGTCACTTTCCCCACCTGGGCTGTGCTGTGAGGGGAGCATCAGAAGCTGCTGCTCTCTGCCCTCCCCTTATGCAGCCCAGCTGAGGAAAGTGACCTGGATGCAGGGAGCTCGGATGACGTCACTTCTCATCTCCCCACCCCCACAGCCCCTAGGGGTACCCGGAGGAGCAGCATCCCAGGGAGGAGCAATGCTAGCTGCTCCATGCACACAGATCACTGTCCGCACGTGGGTGCAGGAGGGGGCGCAGGGGTTGGGGACAAAAGAGCGGGGGAAGGGGTTGGGGTGAAGGGGGTGCAGGAGAGGGGCAGTGGCTGGTGGCACAGGAGGGGGTGCAGGGGTTAGGGTGAAGGGAATTCAGGAGGGGGAAGTGGCTGGTGGCACAGGAAGGGGTGCAGGGGTTAGGGGTGAAGGGGGTGCAGGAGATGGCAGTGGCTGGTGGCACAGGAGGGGGTGCAGGGGTTAGGGGTGAAGGGGGTGCAGGAGAGGGTCAGTGGCTGGTGGCACAGGAGGGGGTGCAGAGGTTAGGGGTGAAGGGGGTGCAGGCGAGGGGCAGTGGCTGTTGGCACAGGAGGGGGTGCAGGGGTTAGAGGTGAAGGGGTGCAGGAGATGGCAGTGGCTGGTGGCACAGGAGGGGGTGCAGGGGTTAGGGGTGAAGGGGTGCAGGAGAGGGCAGTGGCTGGTGGCACAGGAGGGGGTGCAGGGTTAGGGGCGAATGGGAATTCAGGAGGGGGCAGTGGCTGGTGGCACAGGAAGGGGTGCAGGGGTTAGGAGTGAAGGGGGTCAGGAGGGGGCAGTGGCTGGTGGCACAGGAAGGGGTGCAGGGGTTAGGGGTCAAGGGGGTTCAGGAGGGGGCAGTGGTTGGTGGCACAAGAGGGGAGTATGGGAGTTAAGGACAAAGGGGACACAGTGTAGGGGTTAGGGCACAGGAGGGGGCAGGAGTTGGGGTGAAGGAGGCACAAGGGTTGGGAGTGCCGGAGCTAGGGGGTAAAGGGAGAGGGGGATCGTCCAGGGGTGATGGGGAAGTGCCAAAGTCTAAGTTTTACCCAGGGCACCATTTCCCCTAACGCTGATCCTTGGTAACACATCTTGCTGGGACGGGGAGGGGAGAGAGATAAGGCGTTTTCTCTCTGTTTCTTTCCTCTCCTTTTTCTGCTCCTTCCTTCAATTCCAGAATCCTCCCTTGTGTTTCAGACTGTGCAGTGACGCCCTCCCAACCCCAGGCCTCTGGAGCCTTTGGAGCAGAAAGATCCCAGGAGCTGAGGGTGAATCCAGGAGTGAGTAGCTGGCAGGAAGGAGTCCTAGCAGTTCTTCTGGGAGCACAGGTGAGGAATGACTCCCCCTTCCCTAGATTCTCCCCATGGGAACAGGGAGGGTTGTGTGATAAATTCCTGTAACTCTTCTGCCCCTCTGAGTTGGCAGAAACAAGGGCTGGGTTCAGTATCTAGGGGTTCTGCTTCAATAAAACAATACAAAACTGGCTCGAGCCCCCACCCAGTGACCTGGGACAATTACACATCACCCCCCTGGGTGCCTCTAGGAGGCAATACTTCCCCTCTTGCAAGCAGGGAGTCTGAGCTGCTCCACTCCACCAGCCATTCCATGAACCACTCCAGTGGTCCCTGCAAACTGCTCTGCTGGGGCAGCAAAGAGCCACCAAATGTTCTGAGGGCTGGAGAAAAATGCCTTCTAGTGAGTAGTGAAAGAGCTCAACCTGTTTAGCTTATCAAAAGAAGATTGAAAGGTGACTTCACTGAAGTGTTGAAGTGCCTTCAGGGAGAGAAAAGACTGGGTATTAAAGGGCTCTTTAATCGAGCAGAGAAAGGCATAACAAGACCCAATGGCCGAAAAGTGAAAAGAGAAATTCATATTACAAATAGGGCGCAAAAATTCAGCAGCGAGGATGATTCACCACAGGAACAAGCTACCAAGGAAAGTGGTGGATTCGCCATCTCCTGATGTCATTTAATGAAGACTAGATGCCTTTCTGGAATGATTTTGCCCCCAAAGTAGCTCTTGTGTCATACAGGAGGCCTGTGATATGCAGGGGGTCAGATTAGATGCTCTAATGGTCTCTTCCGGCCATAAAGTTGACTAATTTCTGAAAAACAGAGTGTAGCATTGGGAGCAGCGTCTGATGTTTTCCTGTCTAGCCGGCTTGCTGCCTAGAACGAACACTCCTTTGGTGGGGTGATCCACAGGGAGTAGCTCAAACCTCCAAAGTGCCTGGCCAGGGGCAGGACATTGGCACAGCAAGGGAGGGGTGTGACAGTGACATCACAAAGGCCTTTTGCAGGACCTCAGACTATTGGTCCAAGGTGGTGGGGAGGTGGTGACCTCACAGAGAGATGCTGACATCAGCAAGGCAGGACAGGGATGAGGGGCCAGGGAAACCTCAGAGACCCTTGGGGCTTTGCTTCAGCAAGTCTCCTTCTCCAGGTCTCTCTTTGAGGACTGAGAGAGTATTTGGGTTCACGGACGTGAGCGCCAGGAGGAACCTCTTTTGAGTTTTCTCCTTCCCTTGTAGTGATTTTACTAGAAAACAGCCGTCCCTGTTTAGAAGGTAAGAGCCTCCTCGAAGGAAGGTGTATCATGGGGGTGTCACAGTTCAGATGCCAATGCCCCACCGCCCCCACTGTAAGAAAGCTCCTGCCACCTGCTCTGTGTTTGCAGGGCGGGAGAGAGCAGCATCCATGGCAGAGATTTGCTCCTGGCTGCCGGAGAAGAACAGCAGGCTTAGCTGTCAGAACTTCCTGGAGCTATGAAAGGGGAGGGTCCCATGGCTCTGTAGCAGAATGCAGGGCAGGCGAGTTCACGGCAGGCATTATGGGATACTGGAGGAGGCCAGTTATGGTTATATAATGAACGGCAGCATCTACACTGGCACTCTGTCCCTTTAAGTTTGCTGCAAAAAGCTCTAGGCCTCTCATCGAAGTGGTTTTATTTTGTCACCAAAACAGAGCAGTTTTGTCACCAGATGTGGCATTGCAGTGTGTACACCAGCCACGAGCTGCCGACCGAAGGGGAGTTGTGAGTTTTTCACAGACCTGAGCAATATAATTCTGCTGAAATAATTTTGTAGTGCAGACCTGGCCAAAGATTTACACACACACACACACACACACACACACACACACACACACACACACACACACACACACACACACACACACACACACACACACAGCTTGAAGGAAAACCTCATCTGCTCCTCCGCTTTGCAGAATCCAAACACAAGCAAAGCTTGTCAGGTCCTGGTGGAGATGGCAGGGAGTCAGGTGTGGTCAGACACTGTGTTTTAACCAGATGCAAGCACCATGGCTTAGCTGGCTAAAGCACTTACCTTGTAAGCAGGAGATCCTGGGTTCAGGTCCCTAGGGGAGTGGCTTTTGGGGTACATGGTATTGGCTACTGTCAGAAGACAAGATTCAGAGCTAGACGGGCTTTCGGCCTAGCCCAGTGTGGTTTTTCTTATGGTTTAAATTATGCTCAGAGCCACTGATAATAGAGTTATTGAAAGTTTGGGAGATAAGAGCTGATAGGACAGTGGTCCAGTCCCCTCGCAGCTGACCCCCTCCCTCTGAGACAGGGGCAGGTCTGAGCTCTCGCACCAAATGCTCATTGTGGCTGCCAGAATCTGTGGGCAGCTCATTTAATTTGCATTGAGGGTTGAGTCCTGCTTTGTGCCCAGTGTCTGAGAATGAAAATCCTAAACCGCCCTTTGAAACAACAAAAGCAGCAGGACGTGTTATTGTCCCTGCCCCAAAGCAGACAGACCAATGGAGAAATGCCACTGAGTCCACGGTAATACTCCACTGCCATTTTACCTTTTTTGCTTGCTAAACTCCCTCCCAACCTTGTGGGGTCCCAGACCCCGGTATTGAGCCTGAGCTGAGATGTCTACACTGCAAATTTACCACCCCACGGCCCAAGCCCCAGGAGCCGGAGCTGGCATGGGGCAGCCCTGGATGTTTCATTGCAGTGTGGACATAGCCTAGCATTATGTCTACACTGCCATTAGCACACCCAAGTCACTATTCTCAAACCCTGGGTCAGCTGATTCAGCCTTGTGGGGCTTGTGCGACAGGGTAATAAAATTACAGTGTAGACACTTGGGCTTGAGCCCAGCCTCTGAGACTCCACAAGGGGTGAGGGTCTCCGAGCCTGGGCTCCAGTCTGAGCCCAAATGTCTACACTGCAGTTTTTAGCCTCACAACCTGAGCCCCAGGAGCCCAAATCAGATCATCCAGGCCAGCCAGGCCACAGGGATTTTATCTCAGTATAGCTGCACTCTCAGGGTACGTCTACATTGCAATGCAAGCCCAGGGTTAGCAGAAGTCATGTCAGCAGCCCCAACACATAAACCTAAACTATGAGGAAAAGACCCACCCACAAATAAGCTGGGCAGTGTCCTTCTCCCTAAGGTTCATAAGTCCAGCAACCAAAAGTCATTTAACATGAGCCATCTCCTCTCTGCACCCCACTCACAGCTGTTGTCCTTAGTCAGTGCAAGCCCAGAGGTGCCTCTGTAGAGTTCATCTGCCATCCTGGGTGGAAAAGGGGGAAAATAAGAAGGCACCGTACTCACTATGTTGTCTAGGGACTCACTCACCCCTCCACAGCCACCCTGTCCTAAAGTTGGTCTAACACATAAATTTTAGCATGAGGACTCAGGCCCCAGCCCACTTGGCTTTGGAACCAATGTCCCCTGCCTAGCAAGTGCTATTGAATTGAGGGTGAGTCCCTCCATCTGGGTCTGCCAAGCACAGTTCTGCTGCCCTCGATTCACACAACAAGGACAACAACCCTTTATTTCTCCTGTCCCAATAACAAGGAGACTGGGAATCCAACACCAGCCAAAAGTGATCATTTTGGCAAGCAACCCAACATATTCCCAACATACTGTAAAATCCACATGAAGACTCATACACGAAACCTTGCAAGAAAATCTTCCTGAGGGGGTCTGAAGCACCTGCTGCTGGGGGGAAGGAAGGAGCTGTGGGTTGAGATTGAGGGGCACTGGGAATAGGAGGGGGTTGTGGGTTGGGACAGAGGAGAAGGGTGAAGAGGAGCAGGCTCTGGTTGGGAGTGAGGAGCAGTGAGCATAGGAGGGACTGAGGGTTGGGACTGAGGGGCACTGGGCAAAGAGGGGACATGGGTTTAGGCTGAAGAGTATCCTCATTTGGGGATCCAGCAGAACAGGGGAAGGCAGCAGGTGATTCTAATTCCATAGGGATATTTTGTGTGTGTGCGTGCAGGGGAGGAACATGCTATATGCCCAGAGGCCTTTATTCCTCCAGCCTGCAAGGACAGAGGGGCTGTCAGGAAGTTGCCCCTTCAATCCCCCACACACAAAGGCCCTTCTTAGAAAAGGCAAAATCCTGAAGAGAAAAAACATCAAAGAAGACTCCAGAAAGACAGATTTTTAAGATAAAATGAGTAGTTTATTACCTGACCAGGGACTTGAACCCTCAGATTAAAAGTCTGATGCTTTACCAACTGAGCTAGTCAGACTCACAAACAAATACAGCAAGTTGGTGCAGAGGAGAAACTAGTCAAGGAAACAAAAGCAGGAAACAATAGGGGAAACCTGCTGCTCTCTCTGGCCTGGTCAACACTACGAGTTTATGTCCAATTTAGCAGCATTAAATCACATTAACCCTGCATCCGTCCACACAAAGAAGCCCTTTATATTGATATAAAGGGCTCTTAATACCGGTATCTGTACTCCTCCTTGATGACGAGTAGTGCTGAAATCAGTATTGCCATGTCAGATTAGGGTTAGTGTGGCTGCAATTTGACGGTATTGGTCTCTGGGCGCTATCCCACAGTGCACCATTGTGACTGCTCTGGACAGCAATCTGAACTCGGATGCACTGGCCAGGTAGACAAGAAAAGCCCCGTGAACTTTTGAATTTCATTTCCTGTTTGCCCAGCGTGGAGCGCTGATCAGCACAGGTGACTATGCAGTCCCAGAATCAAAAAAGAGCTCCAGCATGGACTGTTCGGGAGATACTGAAGCTGATCTCTGTATGGGGAGATGAATCTGTTTTATCAGAACTCCGTTCCAAAAGACGAAATACCAAAACATTTGAAAAAATCTCCAAGGCTATGATGGACAGAGGCCACAATAGGGACTCAACGCAGTGCTGAAACTTAAGGAACTGAGACAGGCGTACCAGAAAGTCAAAGAATGAAATGGACGCTCATGGAGGGAGGGGCGACTGAGGATTGTAGCTATCCCACAGTTCCCGCACTCTCCAAAAACCATTTGAATTCTTGGCTGAGTTCCCAAAGCCTGAAGGGTCAAAAACATTGTCGCGGGTTGTTCAGAGTATATGTCGTTCCCCCGCCTCCTGCCCCCATGAAAGCAAAGGGAAAAAAATCCTCTCTCACCTTTTTTCAATGTCACTGTATGTCTACTGGATGCTGTTGGCAGATGTGGTGCTGGAGCACTACACAGCAGCATCCCCTTCCCTTCCCTTGCGGACGGCAGATGGTACAGTAGGACAGGTATCCATCATCGTCGTCCCGTGAGTGCTCCTGACTGGCCTCGGTGAGGTCGGCCGGGGGTGCCTGGACAAAGATGGGAATGACTCCCAGGTTCATTCATAGCAGCTGGAGGCTGCGCTCCCCTCCCCCCTTTGATCCCTGCTTGCAGAAGCAATAAAGTCAGTGTTGTTTCAAATTCCTGCATTCTTTATTACTTCATCACACAAATGGGAGGATAACTGCCATGGTAGCCCAGGAGGGGTAGGGGAGGAGGGAAGCAATGGGTAGGGTTGTTGCAGGGGCACCCACTAGAATGGCATGCAGCGCATCATTTCTGCGGGATCTCTAGGGCTCTGACCCGGAGCGCCCGTTTGCCCCTCTGGTTCTTTAGTAGGCTTGCCTGATAGTCTAGGCAGAACTGACTCTCCATTAGACAAAACTTAAAGAAGAGAATGACCTGGGGAGTCATTCCTATTTTTGTCCATAAGCCCGTGGCCGACCCCATCGAGGCCAGCCAGGAGCACCCATGACAGCAGCAGATGGTGCAGTATAACTGGTAACTGTCATTGTCAACTTGCAAAGCAGCAGACGGTACAGTAGGGCTGGTAACCATCTTTGCTAACTTGCAAAAAGCAAGGGGATGCTGCTGTGTAGCACTGCAGTACCATGTCTGTCAGCACTATAAAGAAGACATACGGTGACAGTGAAAAAAGGCTGAACGGGCTCCATGGTTGCTGTGCTATGGCGTCTGCCCGGGCAATCCAGGGAAAAGGGCGCAAAATGATTGTCTGCTGTTGTTTTCATGGAGGGAGGATTGAGTGATGACATTTACCCAGACTCACTCATGACACTGTTTTTGCCCCATCAGGCATTGAGATCTCAACCCAGAATTCCAATGGGCAGGGGAGACTGCGGGAACTATGGGACAGTTACCCACAGTGCAACGCTCTGGAAATTGTATAAAGTCGTGGACACATGCCCATACTAAGCACATTAATTCGGCGGTGTGCGTCCATGTACCAAGGCTAGCATCAATTTCCCTGGCCAGGCCCTTTGGAGGTTTGAGCTACTCCCTGTGGTCACCCCACTCAAGGAGCGTTCGTTCTAGGCAGTAAGCTGGCTAGACAGTAAAACTTCAGATGCTGCTCCCAATGCTACACTCAGTTTTTCCGAAAACTAGTATCTGTAAAATTAGTCTACTTTCTGGCCAGAAGAGACCATTACAGCATCTAATCTGACCCCCTGCATATCACAGGCCTCCTGCATGACACAATAGCTACTTCTGGGGGAAAGGCATCTAGTTTTCATTGAATGACTTCAGGGGATGGAGATTCCACCACTTTCCTTGGTAGCTTGTTCCTGTGGTGAATCATCCTCGCTGTTGACTATTTGGGGCTTAGTTGTAATATGAATTTGTCTCTTTTCACCTTCCAATCATTGGGTCTTGTTATGTCTTTCTCTGCTCCATTCAAGAGCCCTTTAATACCCAATCTTTTCTCTCCATTAAGGCACTTCAACACTTCAGTGAAGTCACCTTTCAATCTTCTTTTGATAAGCTAAACAGATGGAGCTCTTTCAATAGCTCACTAGAAGGCATTTTTCTCCAGCCCTCAGAACATTTTGGTGGCTTTTTGCTGCCCCAGCTCCAATTTCACAGTATCTTTTTCAAATGAGGACACCAAAACTGGAGACAGTATTCCAATATCAGTCTCACTGATGCCGTGTCACCTCCTGTGATGTTATTGACATAATCTGTAACTTTATAGATCACCATTGTGACCACTGTTCTATATTTGCAGCCAATATGATAGAAAGGTTGTTGTGAAAGGGGTCTATGGAGAGGTTCTGATTGGCTGATTATAATTATGCTATCTCTAGATGTGTATCATTTTTGTAGTTGACTTTATGAATATTGGCTCTATGCTGTCTGTATTCAAACTTGTGCTATGCTTCCGAGGAACACCCCAGCCAGACAAGTTGGTGTCAGTTCTGCCTAGCCTGCTTGATGGCCCATTAAGGACCATCAGCTCTACAATCAACCCATTGAGAGAAGGTAGATATGCCTTGTGGCTCAGCAAGGTATGCAGGGACCTGCCTATGGACAAAACTCAAAGGTTTTTCTATGCCACGTGCTGGATAGAGTGTCCTTGGGACAAAGAAAACAAAGACCACATGGCAAGAGACTGTAAAAGGCTGATGCCTCGTCTCCATCTTGTCTTCAGTCCTGCTTCATACCTCTGAAGGGACTTTGCTACAAACTGAAGCTCTGTACAAGGGACTGAATGACCCATCCCAGCTGTGGATGGACTCCAGAGACTTGATTTGAACCTGCAGTTTATTCCATCACTGCTACAAGCCTGAACCAAGAACTTTGCCATTACTGTATGTGAAGGGTTAAAATTCATGTGCATATTATATAACAACCTGGTCTATGGATTGTGCCAGCTCTTTTCCAGACCCAAAGTCCAGAGTATAATCAAGGGACCAGAAGCCTAGCAAATAGTGACCAGCTAAAAGAAAGCTGGGTAAACAGAAAGCCTTGCTTGCTAAGATAGGCTTGGTCAGCAAATTGCCAGGTGTTGGAGCTAAGAACTAAAGAATTGTATCTTATTCAGAGTTGCAGATTGAACAAAGAATCCCTGTTCCTATTGTGTAAGTCTCTTCTGTAGGGAGACGTTCTTCCCAGAGATCCAACCTTGAGTTTATGAAAAGTTGGCAGATGTCAATATAAGATATGGCATCCTTCCACCTCTCTTCCCAGGGACCAATGCCTTGCCTTAAGACACACAGAAAACAATCTTTATTGCCATATACTTTCACTGTTTCTTTGCTTTAAACCCTAGGAATGTACCTGGAGGACAATCAAAGGAGTTGCTCCCTTCCTATGGACCTCAAATCAGAATTCAGCATAGATATTTTATACTAATAACATTTTATCAAAGTATTCATGAAATGTTAACTTGCTAACTTGAGACCATGGGTGGAGACATTATGTAACCTGTTAACCTTTGGCTACTGTGCTTATCATGTCTTGCTGCAAAACCTATCCCAGAGTTTGGAACTCCCTACCCCGTCTCTTTCCCCCACCCATGGAAAATCTATATATTCTATTGTAATCAATTAACAGTGTCTCTGAGCCTAATAAGCAAGGTGACACTCTGCCAGTTCTGTGTGTAATAAACTCCTATTCTTGCCCTCTACATGGTGGAGATTTATGTCCTTCACAGACACCTGCTGAACAAAGAGGAGATTCAGCATCCAGCTTGGCTGAATGTGTCTTCTCTCCCCACAGCTTGGTGATCTTCTGAGGAAATGGAGAAGACTGCCTTTGCCTAGCTGCACATTGCTTGCAAAAGAAACAAGTCTTTTTGGTGGCAAGTGTTGAAAGGAGCCATTAGACAAATGTGGAGACAGGAAAAATGTCCCCCAACTCAACTGGCATCTGTGGATGTTGAAGTCACAACACAAAGTGCTATACAGTATATGAGCACAGGCTGGTGTCAGAAGAGTCTCTACCAAAGCCTTTTCCACCAGCAGGGGCCTCTCTGTGCGCAGAACTCCTGGTAGTGTGATGGCTGCAGGCAGTGGAGAACTCTATTTTGGCATCTCTTTGTCAGTGAACATCTACAGAGGCTGTTTAAAGGTCTTTAGATAGGGATCTTTGGGAAGAGCTGGCTGAAGTGTCTTCCTAGTAACCAGAAGATCCTGGCTTGGCCTGCCAGTTCTTCCGTGCAAGTCTTGAGGGAAATGGGGAATGTCTGTAGTTTGGAATTTGCAGGTGTTGTCCTGGACCATCAAAGGGAACAGTTGCAAGTATTTTCTCAAGGCAGGCACCATGGCTTGGGTGGCTAAAGCACCTGTCTAGTAAACAGGAGATCCTGGGTTCAACTCCCAGTAGTACCTTGTTCTATGGGTTTTGTCTCCTCTGCTCACATTTTCCTGTGTCTTTCTAGGAAACAGAAGAGACCTCCCTTGGTATCCAAGTCATTGCTTGCTAAGGAAAAGGCTTCTTTGGAGAGAAACATTGGAAAGAATCAAATCACAAGCCTGGAGTTGATGAAAAGGCTGCTGTGACTGGCATTGGCATGGTGGTTGCTTTGACTGCAATTGCTGCAACACAAAAGCCTGCACCACACGTCCTTGTGATTCGCTGGGGATGTCCACACACAGATGTCATGTCGTCTTCCTTTTGATTGTCACTGATGAAAAATGGAGCAGCTGGAAGAAAAGTCCCAGAGGCACTTGCCAGGTAAAGTGGACGTTAGAGATGCAGCACCCAGTGGTGCCTTGCCAAATCTGTCCACTCCTCCCACTTTTTGGTCAATCTTTTGAAGAAGCAGAGAAGACTGCCTCTGCCTTGCAATGCAAATGCTTCCAAAAGAAACCGGTCATTTTTTCTGACAAGTGTTGGAAGAGGCACCTAAGAAATGTGGAGACAAGGAAAAGGTCATCGTAACTCAACTTGCATCCATGACTCTTGAGGCCACAACGCAGAGCACTGAGCACTGTACGACCACAACTGGGGACAGAAGGGCCTTTTTCAAAGGCATTTTCCACTAGCAGGGTCTTCTCTGTGCACAGAATTTCTGATAGTTTGATGTCTGCTGGCACTGGAGATCACTATTTTGGCATCTCTCTCTCTGTCTCAGTGAGCACCCGCTGTGGTTGTTGAAAGTCTGTGATGGGATCTATGGGATGCAACCTGAACAGTGGGACCCCTGAGCCCTTTGTCCCACCACCTGGACTCCCTCTCACACATGTGATGCTGAGACAAGCTGTGAATCTCTGGCAGATATTGCACTTACACAGACATCCGTAGGTAGGGACACAGCCAACTGAATTACATGAATGCTTCTGCAGCCACTCATAACACTAATGATAGAAAGTCGCCCCCCCTACAGCTCTGCAGCCTTGCACCCCTGGATCATACCATCTTGCCTTAATCAGAAGCCTGATCAGTGTGAGTTTATTACACAGGGTCCACCCCTCCCTCACTGTGAATAGTACATGAACCAGCCTTGTAATGGAGCTGAGATTTCCCAAGAACTTCAAGCAAAATACACCAGTTTAAGTAGAGCATAAAACAGATTTATTAACTACAGAAAGATGGAGTTTTAAGGATTATAAGTGGTAGGAATAAAAGATCAAAGTAAATTACCATGGAAATTAAAGATAAATTCACAATCTAAACTTTACACCTTATTACACTAGGGCGTAGTTCAGTTATGCACACAGGAAGGCTTAATGCTCGAGCTGCTGCACATGCTGGGCAGGCTTAAGGTCAGGCTCCCCATGGCAGGAGAGAAGAAGACTCGGCCCCTGGAGGGGCAGGCTGGGCCTTCCTGGATCCCATTTGCTCACAGCCAGCGCCCTGCCCCCACTCCCAAGTCATCCATGGCGCCCCCAGGTCGGCCAGAATGGAGCAGCAGTTTTCACTGCACTACGTCCACTTATGGCTTACAGGCAACTCCCAGACTCACCACAGTCCACCATCTCGGCCAGAAAGGAGCCCACTCAGCCTCACCATTGCTGCTTTTCCTTCCCCCCAGAACCCCGCTTCTCCTGGGCTGCAAGTAGCCATCCCTGGGATGCCAACAGGCAGCCACAGGGGTCTGTCTCCCAGCAGCCAACCGCACCTCCATGGGTTCAGCCCTCAGAAGGGCAGGTGGGGGTTTCCTGGATCCCAGTTGCTCACAGCCAGCCCAGCCTCCACCTCTAAAACCATCAGTCATGCCCCCAGGTTGGCCATAAAGGGAGCCGCCATTCTCCACTTGGACTCAGCTTTGCTTGTTTTCCTTTCACCCAGAACCTCCCTTCTTCTCCTGGGCTGCAAGTAGCCACTCCTGGGAAGCCAAGAGGCAGGCACAGGATTCTACCTCCCAGCAGCCAACCACACCTCCCCAGGCTTTGCAGAATGAAGGGTGGTGCTCTACTAACCCCACTTAGCCGCACAGCTTCTTCCCTGCCTTCCTCAGCTCAACTTTCCTCTATTGCCCCATTCCTGCCTCACTTCCTCCTTTGGCCAGTCACGCAAAGGAGCCCAGCAGGAAGTGAGAGCCTCTATAGGCCAACCTCCAACAGCAGAGGTGGCCAAGCCACAAGCCTCCAAATGGTGACTGGCCTAACTACTCTAGGTTCTCCAGCCTGACACCAAGGTGCTTTCTCCACTGCTGTCAGCATCCTCTGTCATGCAGGAGTTGGAGTTATCCCAGGGACAGGCCAATAGGAGGAGTGGCCTTTCTGAACAGCAAGGGGATCTGGGAAAAGGAAGCCAGCATGTTTCTGCCTGGTTTTGAACCAGGGACCTTTTGCGTGTTAGGCAAATGTGATAACCACTACACGACAGAAACTCCACCTACTGGGTTGTTGCTCACTCTGGCACAGACTGATGGACAAATCTAGAGAATGTGGTGGTAGCCCCTCGATAGGTCAGCTGGCAGGGCAGAGGACTGGAGCCAGCACTCAGGAAGTCGTCCTTACCTCGCCCGTGTGACTCCAGCTTGAGGGAGAGCTTCTTTTTCTTCTCCTTGCTGACAAAGAGCAAGAGAAGAATGAAAGGTCAGGTGGGCCAACTCGGTGCAGAAGCCCATGCTGTCTTTTCCTGCTGCATAGCCTGAAATGAGGGACTCGTGGCAGTTAAAGGAACTGCTGCACTCTCAGAAAACATCCCGCCCGTGCATAAAGGAGGATAGAAGAGCCTGTTAGTCTAGCACGCTCCCAACTGAACTGTTTCAGCAGCTGCTAGGTTTCTTTTTGGCCTGTTACTTTTCTGTCTGGGATGTTGTTGTCAGCTGTGGCACAGAAAAAGGACGTCATTGCGAGCTGCCCATGAAGATAAGATTAACTTTTGCCTTCCTTGCTCGGCTTTACTTGCTTCCTCACCCTATTCCTGCCTTAGTTCCTGTGTTACCTGAAGGCAACGGGGGCCCAGCAGTACGAAGAGGAAGTTAGACAGCTAGACCCTGGTGGCAAAAGTTCTACCACCGCTTGCCACCCCACTCTCTTCTCCCAGCTTCACATATTGACCGCCAGGGACTTGGTGCCCAGCAGCGCAACGGAAGGCAGTGGACAGAGCCACCCTCGCCTTGAAGCTCTGGCTCATTAAACCGTATCTTCAGTCGCTGATGGCCAATGAGAGACCAACAGCACTTGCTATTTTAGCACTTGAAAATGCCATTGGTCAGTCACTGGATCTCTTTAATGCTGTTACATAACAAATGAAAATAGAATCTCAGTGTGACATTCTGTACCTTTGGGGGAGTGTGCTGTAACCCCCATATTCCTCATTTTCATATAATCGTGATCTTATATACAGAGCATGCCTTGTAAGGTATCAGGGGAAAGGATATGATCTGCTGAAAGTCATTTCTCTACCCATAGATGTTTACCATTCATGCATATGAAGTTATGAGAATTGTGCAGTGTGGTTATCACTATGCTGTAAGGTGGGGGAGTCAGCCAAATATTAGCTCCCCAGTGACAACAGCAAGGAAAGTAACCAACACCCGGACAGGGTGTCAAACAACCCATCAACAGCCATTGTTCAGCAAGGGAGCTACAGTGCAATCACTTACCTGCAAGAGGACACCCCAGGGGAATTGCTCAGACTTGCTTGGAGAGACGCAGTGATGCTCACCTGACTCTGAAGGGGGAGCAAAGCCAAGAGGGAAGAAAGGACATGATAAAAGCAGAGACATTTGCCATGCTTTGTCTCTCTCGTCCACCTACATCTACAGACACCCCCACACCAAGCAACTGAAGCGCTGACGAAAGGGGAGAGCCTGGCTGAAAAGCCACCAGCTGGCCTGTGGTGAGAAGCATCTAAGTTTGTAAGGGCATTGAAAGGGTTAAGATCAGCTTAGAGTGCATTTTGCTTTTATTTCACAAAAACATCGAGGAGTCCGGTGACACCTTAAGAACTAACAGATTTATTTGGACACAAGCATTCGTGGGTAAAAAGCCCTCTTCTTCAGATGCATGGAGTGAAAATTGCAGATAGAGGCATAAATATATATTGGAACATGATGTAAAGGGAGTTACCATACAAGGGGAGAACCAGTGTTGAAGGCTAATTCAGTCAGGGTGGATGTGGCTCTCTCCAAGTAATTGACAGGGAGGTGTCAATACCAAGAGAGGGAAAATTGCTTTTGTAGTGAGCCAGTCACCCCCAGTCCCTCTTCAAGCTCAAATTAATGGTGTTAAGTTTGCAGATCAGTTGTAACTCTGCAATTTCTCTTTGAAGTCTGTTTTTGAAGTTTTTTGAATGGCTTCTTTTAAATGGCTACTTTGAATGGCTACGTTTAATTGTGTTATTGAATATGAACATGTAAATGCATTATGGAAGTCCCATGTGGTCTAGTGGTTAGGATTCTTGGCATTCACCCAGGCAGCCTGGGTTCAATTCCCCACACAGGAACAATGCAGAGCTTCTCCTTGGAGGGGAGGCAGGAAACAAAAAGAATGGGAAGGGATCCTACCAGCAGCAGAGCTGGACAGAGTTGGGAGCAGTACTGGATTTGACATGGTGCCATAGTGCTAGGCCCAAGCTCTGAAGGGACCTGTAACAGTAACTTTTCAACAGCCATTACACTTTTTTTTTTAGTTTTGTTTGTTTAAAGGGAAGACAGTGATATTGCACTGGCAAATTCCCCATAGAAACAAAGAATGGAACAAAAGAATAATAAAGGCACCTCAACTTTCCTCATTTATGTAGGACAGTCTTATTAGATGGATCCAGACATCTTCCAATCACAGAAGCTGAAAATTGTTCCACTTTACTGCAGTTCTGTAACCATGCAGGAACCTAGAGGAGGAAAGTGCCTAACTCCAGAGTCTGCAGCTGCCTAGGGCCAGTGCTGAGGATTTAGAGTCCCTAGTGCTGCCCTTGCAAGGTTCAAGCATGCTCAGCCTTGGCATTGCCTCCGCTCCTGCGGCTAGTAGCTGCAGCTGTCTAAGGCTGGCCTCTGGCAGTTGCCCCATGGCTGTAGCTAGAGAAACTACAAGTGGCTCTATGACTCCTGGGGCCATTAAGCTAGAGCACCTAAAGACACTGGAGTTAACCTCAAGGAACAGAGGTCACCAGTAGGAAAGGAATGTCGGGGGAGCAGGGAAGGCGGGAGCAGGTCAGGCTTGCAGAGGGAGCTTCCATCTGGTTGGGAGCATGTCCAAAGTAGAAAGGAAACAAGTATGGGGAGAGGTGGTGGTGACCAGGTAGCAGACTAGCATGTAGATGGGAGCAGAGGGAGAGACGCTGGTGTCTTCAGATTCCCAAGGGCTAAGTCCTCACTTCGGGGAAATGGTGTTTGCAGGTGGCTTGCTCACATGGCAGGATGGGGGCTGAGGGAGGGATCTGTCAGAACTGATCAGGTGTCTGCTGGCTTTAGGACTTTGAGCTGAGACTAGGACCACATGCAGTGACTGGTGACATGGGGGGGGTACTGGAGACATGGCTAGAGAAGGTCTGAATGAGGAAAGAGATAAATCTGTGGGGAGTTTCCTTGGTCACTATGAAAGTTCTGCTCACTGTGGACACTGGTAAACCCACATGGGTGTACAGCTCAATAAGAAAACCCGCGGACTGAGGGAGCTGTGTATGGCAATGCATATAGTCATGGAGAGGTGTGTGATCAAAATGCAAAATGTCTCTGAGGTTCAGTACCGGGTATACGAAGGCACCAATGGCACTGCCCCACCAGACCCACACTCGGAGCCCACAGTGACTACACTGGGGCCCACAAATATGTTTGGTGCCAGGGCCAACAAAAGGTTAATCCAGCCCTGACTGCCTGAGCACTATTTCAGCCTCACATTTTTGGATGGAGCTCCCACAGTGAGAGCTGCAGAGCACTCCCCCGCAACACACAATGCACACACTCGTCCTGGTGTTGGGAGGGGAACAGGAGAAAGGACAAAAGAAGAGATGAAGAGAAAGGAGGGAGGGACAGGTGGATGGAGGAAAAGGTGAAACACAAAGGACAAACCCTAATGTCCCCATGATTCTAAGGGACAAAATCCCAGGTGCGGAATAAAATTCTGCCTCCTTAAGCTCATGTTTTCCATGCCTAGAATTCAACTCTCACCAGATGGATCAGACTGAACAGGTTTCACACCTCCAGGAGGCTCTTACCTTCTAAACAGGGACGGCTGTTTTCTAGTAAAATCACTACAAGGGAAGGAGAAAACTGGAAAGAGGTTTCTCCTGGCGCTCACGTCCGTGAACCCGAATACTCTCTCAGTCCTCAGACAGAGACCTGGAGAAGGAGACTTGCTGAAGCAAAGCCACAGGGGTCTCTGAGGTTTCCCTAGCCCCTGGCCCCTGACTGATGTCAGGATCTCTCTGTGAGGTCACCACCTGCTCACCAATAGTCTTTGACCAATAGTGTGAGGTCCTGCAAAAGGCCTTTGTGATGTCACTGCCACACCCCTCCCTTGCTGTGCCAATGTCCTGCCCCTGGCCAGGCACTTTGGAGCTTTGAGCTACTCCCTGTGGATCACCCCACTCAAGGAGCTTTCTATAGAGCATCCTCAGATGTCTAAGCACACGAGTGCCATGGCAATGAACTGACACACATGGCACCAAGATGAGATCATTAGTAGACTAACCTATAGGAGAAGGACACCCCAGCATTAGTAGGGGAGAAATCCCTACTGAACATGCATTACACCTAGCAGCCCCTGCGTGGGGTCGGGCGGGGGCTGCGGAGGGGGGGAGACCTGGGAAAGGGATGGATGGAAAATGTCTGTGCAGCCGGGACATGGCCGGGGGGCGAGGGGAGAAGAGCAGGTGACCCCTGAGGAGCGGGGAGAAAAAGGGAGGGCTGAGATCCCCTCGGAATTACCACTGCCCCCTCCGTGGAGACCCCCCTCCTCTCCTGTCCTGCCCCCTTTCTCCCTAGAGAGCAACAAGCAACATCCAGGGTGACACCCCCTTCCCTCAAACCCCTGAGAAGTTCCCTGTTCCCCTCCCCCCATTGTGCCCCATTTTCTCTCCCCATTGCCAATGGCCAGTTCAGATCTCAGGTTTGGGGTGTTTCCCCCCATTTTCACCTGCAGTGATTTGTCCTTGTGTAGGTGGGAAATGGTTCCCCCGAGTGATTTCTGAACTGGGCAGAGGGTTAATGGGCAGAGGCTGGGGGGGGCCTGAGACAGGGACACCTCTGGGCTGGGCTGGGGGGGCCACTCTCTGCTGGCAACAGGGCGTGGGAAGGGCCAGGAAGGGGAGGGGGGAGCAAGTGTCCCCCATAGAGAGGGTCCAGCCCCAGGCTGCTACCAGTAGCACATTCCTATCCTGGCCGAGGGGGGGGCTTTCTCCAGCTGGGACCTGCCCCCTAGGCAGCCCCAGGCTCTGACCGCACCAGCCCCGCCTGGAGCCCCCAGTGAGTGAGAGACCCCGGAGGGGGAGGAGGAGGGAGCACTGGGCCCTGACAGGAAAGTGACTCTCTCCCCTCAGATCTTGGTGTTTTCCTCTCATGTTATCAAATATGCAGTTTGTGACACAATTTCTTTGCAAATCTCAAAGATTCAAATAAAATAACCTAAACATTTGCCCCACTTCTCTCTAGTTGTCTATTTCTAATTGAATATGCCCTGAGATTTTCCTGTCTCTAATTATAAAATAATAAGAAAATCTCAGATTTACACCTTTTCTCAGATTATTGAACACAAAATGTTTGCAAATGTTGCCCATTTCCTCTTTATTCATTTATCAAGTATTCATGTGAAACACTCAGATTTTACCTCCGATCAACAACTGATATAAAATCCCTCTGATTTTCCACTTTCCTCTCTATAATTTGCAAAATGGATCCAAAATCTCTGATTTCCACCCTTTGTCTTTCATTTCTGAACACTGATCTGAAAGCTCAGGTTTTCCCTCTGTGTCATTATCAAATGTCAATTAACAATCCTCTCAAGTTTTGTGCTGTTCCTTATGTTTCTAAATCCCCAAAACTTCTTCCTTCGGGGGAACCTGTTGCCCTGAGTCGCTCTCCATTCTGGATGTTGCAGGGGATTAAATTTCCCAGTGATTGTCTTTCCCCTCTCCTTTGAGGATCATTTGTTCCCTCTTTTAGCTCTGTTAGATATTTGCCAAAGAAAGAGACCAGCCTGATATTTAATACACATCAAAGCCAGAGGCCTCCCCCTGTTTGGGGATCAGTGGTTCGCAGCTGGTAGTGGGAGAGTTGGCTGGCCCCTTTTCTTTTCTCCAGCTGGCACAGGATGAGGGGGTCACTCTGAGTGCAGCATGTCTTGAGAAGTATCCCAAACCACAAGACAAATGGTCTCTGTGAAGGGTTGCTTCCCACAGTGCTAAGATGTAGCCACCTCTGGCAGGATCCATGGTGGCTACTATTTGCTAGTGACAGGCCACGGAAATTTCTTACCTATTTTGCCCCTCCATGCCAGGCCTGCACAACATACGGCCCACGGGCAACGTGTGGCCCGTGAAGTCTCACTGTGCATCCCGCAGCCGGGAATCAAAGGGCTCTGGGCTGCCCGTAGCCGCGGGGAATCCAAACCCCTTTAAAGTTCAGCCGCGGCCGGGATTCAAAAGGTTCTGAGCTGCCCGCAGCCGCAGGGAGCCCAGAGCTCTTTAAATCTCAGCCGCGGCCAGGATTTATAGGGCTCTGGGCAGGCGGGCGGGGAGCTCAGAGCTCTTTAAATCCCAGCCACCAGGGCCGGCTTTAGGCCAATTCAACCAATTCCCTTGAATCGGCCTCGCTCCTAAGAGGATCCCGCACCCAAGCCCCAGTACCAGCAAAAGCCAGTGCGCTGTACCAGGGTGGCCCAGTTTCCCCAGGGGGCAATTTAAAAGGCCTGGGGCTCCCAGCAGGGGCTGGAACCCCAGGCCCTTTAAATTGCTACTAGAGACCTGCTGCTGGAGCCCTGGGGTATGGCTGCGGGGCTCTGGGGGCTATTTAAAAAGTCCAGGACTCCCATTGCTTCTACCTCCCCGGCCCTTTAAATAGCCACTGGAGCCCCGCTGCTTCCCCAGGGTTCCCGCGGCTATTTACAGAGCTGGGGCAGTGGAAGCAGGGGCGCCCCGGGCCCTTGAAATAGCCCCCAAGCCCCAGGCTGCTGCTGCTACCCTAGTGGGAGAGGGAGGAGGAGGAGAAGGCACTCACCATAGAGGATGGACTGTACCCCCTGTACCTGCACCCCCTGCCCTGCCTGCAGCCAGCCCGTCCCCAGCTAGCCCCTGCTGCACCCCCTGCCGCACCAGCCCCGCACCTCCTGCCCTGCTTGCACCAGTTCCTGCCTGCAGCCTGCCCATCTCCAGCCAGCCCCACACCCCCTGCCTTGCCTTCAGCCCTGCACCAACCCCTGTCTCCAGCCAGCCCTGCACCCCCTTCCCTGTCTCCAGCCAGCCCCTGCCACACTGCCTGCCCTGCCCGCACCAGCCCTGCACCCCCTGTCCTGTCCCCTGCCAACCCCTGCCATACTGCCTGCCCTGCCCGCACCAGCCCTGCACCCCCTGCCCTGTCTCCAGCCAACCCCGTACCCCCTGCCTTGCCTTCAGCCCTGCACCAACCCGTCTCCAGCCAACCCCTGCCGCACCCCGCTGCCTGAAGCCAGCCAGTCCCGCACTCCTTTGTCTCCAGCCCTGCCAACCCATGCCGCACCCTCCCTGTGGCCCTGCCTGAAGCCAGCCAGCCCACCCCACACCTCCTGTCTCCAGCCTGCCCCACACCCCTTGCCCAGCCTGCAGCCAGACCCTACCTCTCGCATCCTCCCCCTCCCCCACCTCCAGCCAGCCCCATGTTCACTGGTGCCCTGCAGTTCCGAGGGAAGTAACCCTGCACACCTGCTTCAATGAGATGGGCAGGGAGCAGCTGGGACCCACACATGTGCACCCCAGCACACCCTAAGGGAGTGGCAGAGCTCATTTCTAGTTCAGACCCATCTTTTTAAAAAAGAACTTTTAGGTAGGGTTAACATACATCTGTACTTTCCCGGACATGTCAGGCTTTTTGGTTCTTAAATCGCCATCCGGGAGGAAAATACGGACGTATGGTAACCCTACTGGTACAATAAATACATACAGTGGCAGAACTTTTTATAGGGAACCGGTTGTTAAGAACTGAAAGGCTTTTTTTTCCCCAATCATCCCTGTGGGGCCCCGCCAAAAATGTTCAAATTGGGCCCTGCACTTCCTAAAGCCGGCCTGCCAGCCACGGCCGGGATTCAAAGGGCTCTGGGCTGCTCGCAGAGATTCCCGGCCGCAGCTGAGGTTTAAAGGTCTCAGGGCTCCCCACCGCCACGGGCAGCCCAGAGCCCTTTGAATCCCAGCAGCAGCTGAGATTTAAAGGGCTCAGGGATCCCTGTGGCTGCAGGCAGCACAGAGCCCTTTGAATCCCGGCGGCAGCTCCAGGGGATGGAGTGAGGCTGGGATTTCAAGGGCTCAGGCTCCCCTCAGCAACAGGAGCTCTGGGACCTTTAAATCCCTGCCCCAGCCCTGAAAAGCTCCGGGTTTCCCCAGTCGTCAGAGCCCCAGGCCCTTTAATTTGACCCTGAGGGCTCCCAGAAACCTCTTTGGCTGGGAGTCCCTGGTTGATTTAACATCAAGTAACACCTACCCACCACCAACCTTCCTTTTTGACCCACAGCTGTTTTGGTGGGGCGGCGCTGGGGAAGGAGGGTTTGTTTCTGCAGGGCTGGGCGGGGTGTTTCCGCCAGGCCGGGAGGTCCTGAGTGGGGGGTGTTTCCGCAGGGCCGGGGGGTTTCGGTCCTCAACTGTTTTCTTTGGAGTATTGTGGCCCTCGCTGTTGTACTCAAAGTACTGTACAGGAACTTTTCAGGGGGATTAAGGCAAAATGCCACATTTATTAGTAATACAGGTATCAATTAATACTCTATGATATGCACATGAGATATATATCACAGTCATGCATTCACGCACACACACAGACATAAACACACTCCGTCTTGCTGTTGTTACCAACTAGTTGCTCCCCTTAACTGCACTGGCCAGGTGAGTTAGATGGGGGAGGGGTGGAGCCGGGCTTCTACCGATCCAAATCGATGGTCCGATGGTGACAAGACGAGATCCGGGGTCCTTCTGCAAGACACCTCGCATTTATAGCAGCTTCCCTCTTATGCAAATCTAGACCAGATTCAAAATCTGGGTCTGCGTCCGTTGGTCTTTGTGCTGCTTTTCTCTGGGTGTTGTCCCAATGCTGCTCAAAGAGGGTGTTTTCTGAAGAAGGTGCTTGCTTCTAATCCCTGAGGCCATCAATATGTCTGCTCTTCTTTATTGGGCCCACTTGACAAGTTGTATTGTCCTTTGCTCTGGCTCCCATTCCCTCTTCAACTGTTGTAGCTGTCTGGAGGTGGGTGTCTTCCAAGCCTCACTCATTCACACCTCATTCAGTCAATAGAGCAATTGATTACAGAGTGCGGGGGAAGATCTTACTCTACTTCTAGCAAAAAGGCACATGTTTTCTTTGACTTTAACTATACTATCCTTAGGGGCTATAACATTTGATACAAAGTTTTCTACCAATTTTCTATACAGGGATCTAATACAAAGTTGTATGAAAATAGAGAGGCACAATGCCAAGTCATATGAATTACAAAATAACATCATGCCGGATGCAATGTCATAAAGATACTTAATAGAGAAAGATACTTAATACAAAATAACACAATGCAACGTTATAAAGATTTATAGAGATCGTTAATACAGAGATTTCTCTACATCACCGCTTTACAAGTTGTGCAGGCGTGCTGACGGCATTCGCGGGGCTTCTTGCTCGTGTGGATTCTCTGATGCTGAATAAGGTGAGAGCTGCGATTGAAGGTTTTCCCGCACTCACTGCATTCATAGGATCTCTCCCCTGTGTGGATTCTCTGATGCCCAATAAGGTGCGAGTAGCGACTGAAAGTTTTCCCGCACTCATTGCATTCACAGGGTCTCTCCCCTGTGTGGATTCTCTGATGTTGAGAAAGGCCTGATCTGTAAGTGAAGTTTTTCCCACACTCAGCACATGTATTTTTTTTGCTTTTCCCTGCAGATTTCCTGCTGTATTCTGGTTTCCTTAAGGCCCTTCTGAGTTCCCTGACAGGAAATAAATTTATCCATTTTCTCCCCTGGCTGGTTTCCCTGCTCTTTTTCTGGTCTGTGCTGAACCTCACACGTCATTGCATCACCTGCTGTGATAGAGACAGAAACCTCAAACAGGGATGGAAAGGGGAAGGCCAAACCAAAACAAGTGCTGGAGAGAGGTCAAATAAAAATCAGGAACTCAGCTCCCCCCAACAGGAGAGAGGAGGGGATCAATTCAGCCTTCACATCCCATCCAACTTCACAGGGGGAAGGGAGAAAGCTACAGCCCGGTGTCTGCTAGCATCTATAGGAAGCCTTGAGCTATATTTACCCTGCGGATGCGACCCCTGCTACGGACAATAATGAACTGAGAGACTTCCCAAGAGCTTTGTAGGGCATCCTAGATGTTTCCTTCAGGCACTTACAGATTCTGAGTTGGTTTAATGTTTCCTCATCTGTGCGGGGAGATCTCAGGATCTCTCTTTCCTCTGAACCCTGGAGCTCTGGGACCCATGGCTTTTCCCCTTGTTCCAGCTGGGAGATCATATCACGTTGGAAAACCAGAAACTCCGCTCAGATGAAAGAAAACAAAGGAGTTCAGTTGATTTCATACAACTTGATCATCAAAAACATTCTATTAATATATCTTCAGTGCTTAGTGTGACCTAGTGTGCCTGGGGCAGTCCTCACTGAAAATGCCAAGGTCAGAGCAGGCTGAAAAAGGGAGAGCAGATGCTCCCCAAACTGGTGGTTAACACTGAAGTTAAACTCACTGACCAGTCACAAACTGTGCTTCTGATCCCACACACTGGTTAACGAGACTCTGAAAAAAGAAATCACACGGCCCCCTTTATTGCATGACAGTTCTCTGACTCCTAATCAGCAACTATGTCCCGTACAGTGAGAGGTTACTTAAAAACTCTGCTCAATGTGATACAGCATGGCCAGAGGGCAGCAGGAGAGTGATCCTAATTGGATCCAGGAAGTGGGTGGGTAGAAGGTTAGCCACATTACCCAGGTTTGGATCTCATCCAAAATACCATGCTGCCAGCCAATCCTTTAGCAGTTAAACTAAATGTTTAGTAGAAAGAACAAATGAAAGAATGACGTTAAATTCCATCCTTCCAGACAATTTTTTAGCATCTAAACTAAGGTTTAAAAGAAAGAAAGACAGAAAGAATTTAAATGGAAAAGCAGTCAGATACATTCTCAAATGGATATATCAGGTTCTTAGCAGTATTGGTGAGTTGCTGGCTTGAAAGTCTGTCTGGAACGCATCCACAGCTGGATGGGTCATTCAGTCCTTTGTTCCAGGGTTCAGTTTCTAGAGAAGTTGCTCCAGAGGTAGGAAGGGGGATTGAAGACAAGATGGAGATGATGCAGCTGCGCTTTATATTCCTTTTGCCATGTGTCTTGTACTTCCTGTGTCCCAAACACAAGCTTCACAGCACATGGCATGGAAAAGCTTTGGAAGTTTCATTACACAGGCAAACCCCGGCATGTCTTGCTGACTCAATAGGTGTATCCCCTTGGTCCATAGGTTCATTGTACAGCTGATGACCCTCAATGGGCCATCAAACATGCTAGGCAATGTTGATGCCAATATGTCTGGGGGTGTCACCCAGAAAAACTGCACAAGTCTGGAAATACAGATATACCTTACATATCTGTAACTCACAATACAAAGGTGATAGAAACATAGAAACAAAATTATCATACTTGGAAAATCATAACATTTTCAATGACACTTTACATGGCATACCTAGCATGATTCATTGCAATTTTATCAGATTATATTATTTTATTATTAATACCAAAGTGTCTCACAATTTCATGCAGTCTCACACTTGCTAAACTAGTGAATTCCCAGGACCAGTTCCCCAGGTCCTTGAAGATGCCAAACATTGTGCTTATGAGGGATTGAAATACCCACATATCTGCTGGGAACACACACACAGACACTGTGTCAATCTCTACCCCTGTGTTCACTCTTCTAGAAAATTATGATCAATTTTGTACCCAGTATGGCTTGTGAGGTATCATTAGAAAACGCATAACCTACTGAATATTATCCTCCTGTTAAAATGTGTAGTAACACTGTATGTAAAATTGTGAGATTTTACAGTATGATATTACTGAAAAAGTTACAGTTCTGGGGAACACCCACAGACCAGTTCCTCAGAGACAGCAAGGCAAACAGCTGGTCAAACAGTCATTCTCCTGCAGGGGGAAGGTGTGAAGACATTAAGGGCTGGTCTACACTACGGGGGGAAATCGATCTTAGATACGCAAATTCAGCTACGTGAATAACGTAACTGAAGTGGAATATCTAAGATCGGATTACTCACCCATCCTCACCGCGCGGGATCGATGTCCGCGGCTCCCCCTGTCAAATCAGCAACTCCGTTGGGGCTGGTGTTGTTCCGGAATCGATATAAGCGCACTCGGGGATCGATATATGGCGTCTAGATGAGATGCCATATATCGATCCCCGAGCAATCGATTTTAACCCGCCAATACGGTGGGTAGTCTAGATGTAGCCTTACATTGCATCACAGGGACCTATTGAGGCTGTTGTCGAAAACGACCACAGGATTAATATTTGAATCAGCTCAGCTTGAGGCTCTTTTCTTGGTTACAAGCACGCAGGGGGCGACAGCTATTGGAATACTGTTCCCGAGCTAAAAATCACACAAGCCTTTTACAGCTTAAAACCACAAACAATGACACATACGTTGCACGTTAATTTCCTTATTTGGAATATATTGCAAAATATGATGCAGGTCAAAAGCAAGCTGAACAATCAGTTTTCCATATTTGGCCTTTCCTGTTATTTCTATTACACCTGGTGATATGGGAGCAAGACTCTCTATGTCTCAAGAAATGTCACTACCAACCTAGGCCATTTTCACATGCTGGGGTGCAATCCAGATCAGCGAGGAGTTGTGTCATCTGTAATCCTGGGTGAGATTCAGTGTTCTGCTGCTGGAGCTCCCCTGTCTGGATACTCCCAGCCAGCGTTCAATGACGCACTGAGTGTCTGTATGATAAGTAACCCTGGACTGGCAGCTCTGACTCCAGCCGCCTGCTTGTTACACCCCAAGCACATTCTGGTTTGGGTAGAGAAGGCTCAGGGTTTGAGAGAAGGCTGGGGGTAGGAAGCTTCTGTTCATTATGCTGGACCTAACCCCAGTTTTACTTGAGTAAAGAGGAGATATTTGACATTGTGTGATGCTGCTCCTGTGCTCTGTTCCCAAAGTGTTCTGCAGCAGAGGAGGGTCTCTGGTAGTATGTATGTTACTGGCCTATTGGGGTGATGCTGAAACAGGACAGGGTACAGATGGCATTGTGGGGGTGGCATGAACCTTCACTCTTCATTTCCCCTTCCAAGAACAGAAGGGACAGGAATCCTTACCCAGCAAGACCATCGTCTCATAGTTCCCCTGCATGACATCTCTGTAGAGGGCTCTCTGAGTGGGGTCCAGCAGAGTCCTCTCTTCCCTGGAGAAATAGACAGCCACCTCCTCGAAGGTCACCGGCCCCTGAAAGAGCAGGAGTCCAATACTCAGTACCTGCTGACCCACTCACAACCCCACTATTCACGGAACAGCAGCACCAGGGAAATGGAAGCTCCGGGAGGCACATGTTAACAGAGTCCCACCCCACCTTGCTTACAGCAGCCAGGAGGCATCAGAGGGTAGAAAGAGAGAACCTTTGTGTCTCCCATTTGACAGACAGAAGCAGGGTCTTCACATTTATCACATAGCTACTAGCCAGAGCTTAATATAGGAGATGGGGCTGTCTCTGGACCCTGATAGTGGCTCCCTGGTAGGAATCCAAGCACTCTCCAAATAAAATATATGGAAGAAAGGGGAAGTCAATCATAAAGAATAGAAGTTAGAAGGTCAGAATTGTAGTGCCCATTAACAAAGGTTTAGAGAAAATAGAGCCTATCAAACTAACGGGATACCCTTATTGGATGAGATCAAAAGTTTGGTTGCAGCTAATAGTATTGATGTAATATACCTAAACTTCCGTAATGGACATGACTTGATTAGCACAATATTTTTACTAAAAAAAACCTAGAATGATACAAAATAAACACGGCATACATTAAATAGATTAAAAACTCTGATAGTAAATGGGGAACCATGATCGAGTGGATTTCTTTCTAGCAGGTTCCTGCAGGGATTGGTTCTTGGCCCTGTGCTATTTAACATTCTTATCCATGACTTAGAAGAGAGTACAAAATCATCACTGATAAAGTTTACAGTTGCCACAAAGATTGGGGTTGGTGGTAATTAATGAAATGTCAGTAGATTCAGGCTCCATCACTGAGAGTCTGGGAAGTTGTCCCAGCCCTGGCTGGAGGGTTATTTCCTGTTCCACAAAGAGGGGAAGTTCCATTCCCAACTCCTGTGCCTTGAAATTAGGACCTATCTGACACTACACCCCCATATTCATCATAGTGGTATGATTATAATATGATTAGGACATAATTATGATCTCTTTTGTAGAAGATGCATCATGTGTGGTGTCACTGGAAAAGTTCTGATTTGCTGAATATGATTATCCTATTTGTGTGCACATATCATGTTCGTATCTGAAGTTATGGATATTGACTCTGTATCTGTATTTCAAATGTGCTTACTCTGGGTAACACCCACAATGAGCCTTTCAGGTACAACAATGAAGAAGCCAGACAGTGCTGATGGCTCAACAAAGACAATGGACTGTGGAAGAGCTTAGCCTTCCTGTGAATGTTTCAGCCAGCCTATGAGTCATGGCTACTATGACTCAGCAGGGCCTGTGACCAGACCACATGACACTAAACTCCATTTTAGTACCTGTATTTTTCCACAAACTGGACTAGGAACTGAGTTTGGAACAAAAGGTTCCCACCATATGGAAAAGCTACATAAGGTGGGGTGTGACATCATCTCTTGGCCTCATTCTCCACACAAGAGAACTTCTGGAAACACCTGAGAAACAAAAACGGATGTGGGGGAAGTGCTGCTCCCAGGATCAAGAGATTTCTAGCTTGTGTATGGAAACTTGGGGGACTGCTTGTACCATCAGTCAGGGTGAGAAATTCCTAATTCAAATTCTATCCATCTAGTATGTTAGGCTTAGTCTGAGTTTTGGTTATTTGCTAAATAATCTGCTTTGATCTGTTTGTTATCACTTATAATCACTTAATCTATCTTTCTGCAGTTAATAAACTTGTTTGATGCTTTATCTTAACCAGCGTATTTTGAGTGAAGTGTCTGGGGAAAATCTCAGCTTGTTGTGCACATCTGTCCCATATCGAGGGGAAGGGGAACTACATTAATGAGCTTGCATTATAGAGATCCCTGTGCACTATAAGATGGTATCATTCTGGATTTATACTACAGCAAGTGTGCAAGGTTGGGGAGTGGGAAATTGGCTCTTGTCTTCTATCTGTCCTTGAGTGGCTTAGGTAACGCACTCAGGTAGCTTAGTTGGCTGCATGGCGCCACCTGCTGTTGTGTTGGGTGATAACAGGCCCTGGAGAGGCTGGCGAAATCTCCAGCAAAGCAGTGTGAGAAGGGCCAGCCCAGCGTGAGGGTTAGAGGACACAGCAGTTCCCAGAAGCTCCACAAACTGCCTCCTGGGGGTGACAACCCATCACGCCCTACACTACACAAGTCTCAGCAGGTTTGTCACATGCTGTCCCCTCCCTTTCTCCACCCGAGATATTTCCTGCTTCCCACCACCTCTAGCAATTCCCACCCTCTTATGCATTTACTGCTCCTCAACCTCCAAGCAGAGCCCGCCACCCTGATAATCTCTTACCTGAGCCAGCTCCATTGCAGCCATTTCCTTGCCCCTGGGAGGACGAGATGATCTGCAGCGAAACATGGATGTTATTCTCTGGCCTGCCGGGGTGAAAAGGGCAAGGTGTGAGAATTCAGACTAGGCTTATGTCCATTCCACAAGCCGATTCCCCCCAGCTTTTCCCCTGCTAATGCACATTCTAGGTTCTAGCACACTGTGAAGCACAGAGTGACCTTATTCCAGTACAGGCCTAGCCCCCTCCCACCAGGGTGTAACCCTCTGACACATGGGGAAACCCTCCCAGTAACAGTCTCTCTCTTACACGTATCAAGTTTGCGGACAACACCAAGCTGGGAGGGGTTGTAAGTGCTTTGGAGGATTGGATTAAAATTCAAAATGATCTGGACAAACGGGAGAAATGATCTGAAGTAAATAGGATCATATTCAGTAGAGACAAGTGCAAAGTACTCCACGTTGGAAGGAACAATCGGAGGCCAGAGAAGAGCAGAAACAAAGGAGTCACTTTGGGGGATTCTCCCTGTCATTGTCCCCAAGGCAGCTGTCTCAGGTTTACAAAGGTGTTTCATGTTCCAGCCTTTATACAGTCTCTCCTGGGAGTGCCCCTTTCATGGACTGGGCCTAGTTTTAGTTTTTGGTAGTTAACAATCTTGGTTTATTGTTCATCTAACCAGTATGTGTGGATTGAAGTGTGTTGGAAACTCTGTTTGGGATAACAAGCTGGTGCATGTCATTTTCCGCTGATGAAATGACAGACTTCATATGAGCTTGGGTCGTTCAGTAGCGTGCTGGACAGTGCAAGATGCACATTTCTGGGGGAAAGTTGGGCACTTGAGAATTTGCTGGTTTTCTCCTGAGGTGTAATTCATGAGTGGCTGTCTAGCAGCACTCAATACTGTGTAGCTGGGAGTGAGTTACATGCTGGAGACTGTGTGTTAATTGGCCAAGAGGGGCTGTTCTCGCGGGAAAACAGTGGAAAAGGCACCCCATGCTGGAGGACTGAGGGGACAGCTATTTAACAGTCCAGATTGTACTCTGGGTAACATCACAGACACTCATTATGACAGAGCCTCTTACAACACAGAGAAAGTAAATCCATGTCCCAGAAATCGAAGACTCCAGACAGAGGGCAAGTGTCCCTGGCACTGCTTCTTGCTGACAGAGAGGTTCAGAGACAGTGCGAGAATCCTGGGGAAGCTGGGAACAGGAAGCATGGGCTGGCGGGGTTCGGTGGAGAGAGGGAACAGGAAGGGCAGGGATATCACTGAATCCAGGATCTCAGCAGTACTAGATGACAGGATAGCACATAGTGCAGCCCATTGGAAAACACAATCCCAACTATACATACAAAATGATGGGGTCTAAATTAGTTGTTTCCACTCAAGAGATGGATCTTGGAGTCACTGTGGATAGTTCTCTGAAAACATCCACTCAATGTGCAGCAGCAGTGAAAAAAAGTGAACAATGTAGGAAATAATTAAGAAAGTGATAGATATGACAGAATATCTCATAGATCATATTTGTAAAAACAGCAAATAAATCCATGATACACCCACATCTTGAATACTGCATGCACATGTCACCCCATCTCAAAAATAGATATATTGGAATTGGAAAAGGTTCAGAAAAGGGCAACAAAAATGATTAGGGGTATGGGACAGTTATGCCAGACCTAACCCCCAGTTTCACTTGAGCAAACAGGAGATATTTGACACTGTGCAATACGGCTCCTGTGCTCTGTTCCCAAAGTGTTCTGCAGCAGAGGAGGGTCTCTGGTATTATGTGTGTCACTGGCCTATTGGGGTGATGCTGAAACAGGACAGGGTACAGATGGCATTGTGGGGGTGGCGTGAACCTTCACTCTTCATTTCCCCTTCCAAGAACAGAAGGGACAGGAACCCTTACCCAGCGAGGTCACAGTCTCATAGTTCTCCTGCATGACATCCCAGTAGAGGGCTCTCTGAGTGGGGTCCAGCAGAGCCCACTCTTCCCTGGTGAAATACATAGCCATCTCCTTGAAGGTCACCAGCCCCTGAAAGAGTAAGAGTCCAACACTAAGGACTTGCTGCCCCACTCACAGCCCCACTATTTGTGGCAGAGAAGAGTGAATCAAATGGAAGCTCTGGGTGGATCATAGTCAGGAGAGTCCCACCTCGACCTGGCTCAGAGTATCCAGCAAATGCCAGGGTGAGGGGATGAAGAGAGAGCCCCTTATCTCTCCCAGCATATCCATCACCCCCCTACTAGCCACTGACTGATACAGGAGATGGAGCCCCTAGCAGGGTCCAGGGAGAGCTCGCTGGTAGGATGCCCAACACCCTCCTCATTGTGAGGAGCGGGATATGAAGGGAGAGGCAGCTCCAATAAGCCTGACTCATGGGTGTCCCCTTTATATCTCACAGCAGCTGATGGTTAATGAGGTCAGGCTCCAGCACTAGGAGTCTGGTCAGTTTGACTAGCTCCATGTAGGTGGGTTATTTTCTCTCTTCACAAATTAGGGCATTTCCACCTCCAAACCTCCTGGGTCTGTTCCTAGAATCTAGGCCACTTAGTAAATAACTCCCAGCAGGTCTGCCACACCCTGGCCTCCTCCTTTCCCCACGCTGTGAATTTCCTGCCCCGCTCCAACCTCCAAACCAGACTCTGCAAACCTTCCCACCTCTGGTGTATTTGCTCTCCCTTTCCTCCAGCAGGAACCCACCAGCAACCCCCCGATAATCTCTACCTGGACTGACTCCACTGCAGCCATTTCTCTTCCCTGTCCCACGCCAGGCTGGGATGAGCTGGAGCAAAACATTCTGCAGCCTGTCTGGGGGAGAAGGGCAGTTGTGGGCATTTCAGAACCGGTTTTAGTTAATTTCACATCACAATTCCCCCAGGCCCTTTCCCTGCAGACAGACACCCTAGATTCTGTCATGCTGGGAAATGCTCAATCTGTTTATTACAATTTAGACCTGGCCCCTCCTGCCAGGCTAAGTCCACAGACACATTTTTAACCTCCCTTCTCTCTCCCCTCACCCCTTCTCTGAACACAAGGCTAGAAAAGAGCAGAACCAAAGGAGTCACTGTGGAGGATTCCCTCAGACACTGACCCCACGGCAGCCACACCCCAGCAGGGGGAATATGGAGTCAGGAACTGGCTTTTGCTCTGTCTGATCCTTGTTTTGTTCACTGGAAAGTGGTTCTGCCCCAGGATGCAGCAATACATGTGTCTGGGTGGACTAGAGAGCTGGAAATCTCTCCCCCACATTCATTTCTCCCACTGCCCCTTTCAGTCTCTCCTTCCCCTGTCCTCTCTCCCTGCCCCTCTGGCTGGGACAGTCCCATTCCTGGGGGCTTTGCTCTCCCATGGCTGGATTTCCTCCTGGCAACCGCTAATGGGAGGAGAAATGAGGTGGTGTTGTTTGTGCAGAGTCACTTTCTTGCCAGATCCTAGGACATTCCCTGAGGTCTTTCAGTTACCTGGAGACTCTGGCTCAGAATTTAGTAGTAACAGGGCCCAGGACTGCCCTAGGGGGCTAGGACCAGCTGCAGAAAGTCATCCCCTGGGCCGGGCAGAGAAGAAGCTTTAATTAAGGTCACTTCCCAGCACAGAGTCCCACTGGGGGAGCAGCAGCTGCCAAGCCTGGTCTCCCAGATCACAATGGAGGCTGCAGCATCTGACCCAGGAAGCTGAACCCCAATATCCTGAGCAGAGAGGGACAGAGTGTTTGAGCAGCTTCCCTCCTTTAGCTCTCTGGGGAGAGCAGCTAATGGGAGCCCCTCCTCACAGGGAGAATGGCTGATCTCATTTGACCCACTGTCCATCTGGAATCACTCCTTGTCTTTCCATACAGTGACTCTGGATTAACAACGGTCTCAATGACACCGGATTTCAGAAAGAATGAGTTCAGAACGCTGTGGAAAAGACCATCGTGTGGCAGTGCTGACTCCCTTCCCACCTCCCTCACCCCCGCAGATCTAGGACAAGGACTGGGGGCAAAAATTTTCCAAATGGAACCGAAAGTTCCTGCAGTTTTCAAAAGAGGAGAAAAGTAAATTCTGTGATTTCACACTAACAGTGTTTGCTAAGTGGACAGAAAGTTATCACAGTGACAGGGCACGTGACTGGGAAATGGACTTGGTGACCTGGTGACTAGGAGCCAGGACTCTGGTACAAGATGACCAGAGAGAAGGATCATGGTTAGCAGCAGCCCCCAGACACCCCCTAGTACCCAGAGCCCAGACCCCCCAGCCAGGGGCCCCAGACACCCCCCAGCCAGGATCCCATCAGATATTCCCTGGGACGCAGCCCCCAGAGTCCCTGGCCAGGGACCCCAGATACCCCTCAAAGCCCCACCGGCCAGAGAACCCCCACCACACCATGATTGCCAGGTTGGGAATCCCAAAGGGTTCCCCCCACCAAGAGCCCCCAGCAGCCAGGGACCCCCTCAAGGGACCCCCCCCACTGGGAACTCAGTCCCTCACTGCCTGCCTAGGAACTTCCCCACCCTCCAGAACGATCTACCCTGACATTTGCCTAGGACCCCCTCCTCTGCCCAGTGTGACCCCCTGATGCTTTACAGTGCGACCCATCACTCTGCTTCCCTGGCATGCCCTCACCTAGTGCCAGGGATCCCCTCCCCCAGCTCTGTGCACTGGGCATGGCAACAAAACCAGGAACCAGCGGGGGAAGCACAGACAGAGCCCCTGGCACAGAACCAGGCTCCCTCTAACCCTCTGTCCCGCCTCCCCAAGAGACACCCACCCCCACTGTTCTGCAGCCACCAGGCCCCCAGCGATACCTACCTCCAGGACCCATAGCCTCAGGGATGGGCACATCAGAACCACCACCCCCGAAAACCCCAAACCTCCACAACCCACCAACCTGACTAGGGTACCCCCTGCCCAGCCACCCAGAGGCCTCCCCCTACCACAATGCCCCTTCAGCTGCAATCTCCCCACACAGACACCTTCCCTGCCCCTGCAAGTGTTACCTCACAGAGTGTGAGAAGTGGCTAGAAAGTTAACACCACCTCCTGCTGGCCAGTCACACAGGCAGAGGGAGCCTGGGGAGTGCTTCTTTAACAGGAGAATGGAAGGCCTGGAGGGCAAGAAAGATCCACGGGCTGTCACTAGCAAATAATGGCCACCATGGATCCACCCCAGAGGCGGCTGCATCTTAGCACATTGGGAAACAACCCATCATATTCAATTAGAAATAAAACAACTAGAGAGAAGTGGGGCAAATGTTTGGGGTATTTTATATCAATCTTTGAGACACGCAGAGAGAACCCTGTCACAAACGACATTTGATAACATGAGAGAAAACCACCAAGATCGGAGGGGATTTGATGTTGCTATTAAATAACTAGTGGAAAAGGGGGACTGTTGGACTGGATTTTATATGACTGTCCAATACATAAACAGAATGTGATGGTCCCCCCCCGGCCACGGGGCAACCATTCACGTGAGCAGCTCAGAGCCCTTTGAGGAGCTGATTTAAGGGCGGGGGGGAGCTGGAAGGCTCCCTGGACAATGGAAGGGGGCCGCAGGGGGAATTGGGAAATGGGGTCTGGGCAGTCTCCATGGGGGATGTGCTCCTCCCTTCCCTTCCCTGCCCTGGCAGAGAACGGGAACCTCATCCCATCCCACTCCAGTGGGAGCCATGTTCTGGGGAATGACCCAGGGCAACAATTTCCCACCCAAACAAGGACAAATCGCTGCAGATAAAATGGGTGGGAAAATCCACCCCCCATCGGAGAGATTTTAAATTGACATTTGAGAAGTATGGAGAGAAAAGGGAAAATCAGAGGCAATTAGAGAGCTGATCATTGGGGGGGGGGAGGAGAATCTCCCTGGATTTTATAGCCACGTGTGATAATGAGAGAGAAAAGGGGAAATCTTGAGAGAATGTGTGTGTGGGAGGAAGTGGCAAAAACAGGGACAGGATCCAGTTAACTCACCTCCCTCCCACCCCGGGAATGTCCTGGCTGCACAGAGACAGATCTACCCCCCCACCCCAGTGACCTCCCCCCTCTGCAACTCCGGCTTCTCCTCCCCCCCCTCGACACCTCCGCCCTCACACCAAAGGGGGGGCTCTGCCAGCGCCTCCCCCTGAGCTCAACTCCTGCTCCTCCCCCCAGCCCGGATTGTGCCCTTTAGCCCCCCACGAACCCTGCCTCCAGCTGCCTGACCCCCCCCGCCCATCAATTTCTTGCTCTGCGCCCGCCCCTCCCACGCTCCCTGTTACTCCCCCGCCCCGCTCCAGCCCCGCCCCCAGCGCCCGGCGGAACGTTACGGCTGGTCCGGGCAGGGGGAAGGGCAGCGGCTTCAGCGGCTGTTACTGGGCATGCGCAGTGCCCGGGAGTAGCACATTGCTATGGGGAGGGATTTAATACACCGCCCCCCCCCGCCTGGCCCGGGGTCCGCCCCTCCCCCCCACACGACGGCCGGGCCCCGGCCCCCCATCCCAGCGGGGCGGGCGGGCGGATCCTCCTGCAGCTCCACTGGGGCCGAGGCGCCTTCAAGGCTTCTCCCAGGCTCCCTGGGGCAGAGTCACTTTCCTGCCCCCCAGCGCCTCTCATTCCCCGGGGGCTCCGGGTCACAATGTCCCACCGCCCTTCCCCCGCCTGCAGCTCCGGCTTCTCCCCTCCCGCCCCCGCCAGCCACACCAAGGGGAACCCCCGGGCCCCAGTCTCTGTCCCCACCTGGATCCCAGCGAGGCCGGGGGCAGATCCTGGCTGCAGCTGAGAACAGCGGCTCCGCTCCGGCTCGAGCAGCTCCAGCGCTGCTGGCAGCACGTGGAGAACCAGGGAACAGCTGTTCAGCCCGGGCTCCGCGTCACAATGTGCCAGAGCCCCGCCCCCAGGAGCTGCCCCGCCCCTGAGCTGAGCCAGAGCCCCGCCCCCAGGAGCTGCCCCGCCCCGGGCTGTGCCAGAGCCCCACCCCCAGGAGCTGCCCCGCCCCTGAGCTGAGCCAGAGCCCCGCCCCCAGGAGCTGCCCTGCCCATGGGCTGTGCCAGAGCCCCGCCCCCAGGAGCTGCTCCGCCCCTGCTCTGTGCTGGAGCCCCGCCCCCAGGAGCTGCCCGCACGTGGGATGTGTCAGAGCCCCGCCCCCTGGAATTTCCCCATGTTGGGTCTCTGAGCTTTGTTCTCCTGCCGCCTTCTTCCCAGCACCCCCTGCTCCCTTCCTGTGTCTGCAAACACCCCCCGTCCCCCGGGGCCGGCTGCAGTGCTCGCTGAGGCTGACTCCAGTGGCTGAAGTTGCCTCCATCTCTGCTTCACCTGGAGGGGGAGAGACAAAGAGAGGAGATGGTCCCAGGGTGTGAAACCAGAATCAGGGGGCAAGGAAAGAAGGACTGTTTGGAAAGGTGGGTTTTTTGTGGGGGCGGGGGTGAGCCAGAGGTATTCAGAAGAAGTTGGGCAGCAGAGGCTCAGGGAAATTGAGGGGAACCTCCTGGGTGTCTCAGTGTTGCCCAGGGTTTGTACAGCACCTTGCATAATATGGGGTCTGATCTCAGTCATGGTCTGTGCAGCACCTGGGAGCCCTGATGTCTGTTTCCTGATCACAGGCTCTGGGAATGGAGAGAGGGAAACCTCAGCACCTGAAGGTTAATGCAGCCCTGTGTGCAACCCCTGCTAGGGTGATCCGACAGCAAATGTGAAAAATTGGGATGGGGGTGGGGTTAATAGGCACCTATATAAGAAAAAGACCCAAAAATCGGGACATCTAGTCATGCTAGTCCCTGCTGTTCTCATAAGGGGTCGGCTTAGAGAGGGTTTGGCTACACTTGCAGCTGTCCAGCGCTGGGAGTTAAAGCTGTCTTCCTACAGCTGTTTAGGGAAAGTGCTGCAGTGTGGACACACTGACAGCTACCAGCACTCTGTCATGGCCACATTTGCAGTGCTGTTGGGAGTGGTGCATTATGGGCAGCTATCCCAGCATTCAAGTGGCTGCAATGTGCTTTTCAAAAGAGGAGGGTGGGGTGGAGTGTGACACGGAGCGTGGGGGAGACAGAGCGAGTGGATTTTTGGAGCTGACACTGTGTCAGCTCCCTGCCTGGCAAGTTCAAGCCTCCTCCCCCACCCCTCTCTCATTCACTAAATGCAAATAGCCGCCTTTGTTTTTTTCCTCACAGACCAGATAAGCCGCTGATCCAAAACAGACCCCCCCCCGTGCCCACCCGGCTGCTTCTCTCCTCAAGCAAACAGCAGCTGTGGGTGTTCCAAAGGGATCCCCCTGCCTCTGCTCATTCACTGCAAACAGTAACTGTGTTTGGTTTTTAGATAAGCAGCTCCGGGAGCCTTGAGCTCACAACAAAACAAACAGAGGCATCACACCAAAACAAAGAGCGTTATCTCTACTTAAAAGCATTATGGGAAGGTTCCGGAGGTCAGTGACAGCGTAGTAAGATTAATCACTGTTTACACTGGCACCCCAGCGCTGCATCACCAGCTCTGTTCTCTTTATTCCTCTCGTCGAGGTGGAGCACATGCAGCACTGTAGCCAGGGAGATACAGCGCTGTATGTGCCTTGCCAGTGTGGACGGGGAGTAAGTTACAGCGCTGTAAAGCCACCACCTGCACTGTAACTCTCCAGTGTAGCCAAGGCCTGAGTTGTAGTAATAATAGCAGCCAAGAATCCGGTGGCACCTTCTAGACTAACAGACGTATTGGAGCATGAGCTGTCGTGGGTGAATACCCACTTCGTCAGATGACAACAATAGTCCCATATGGGCTAGTGGTCAGGATTCCTGGTTTTCACCCAGGTGGCCTGGGTTCAACTTCTGGTGTGGGAAGAGTGCAGAGCTTTTGCCCAGAGTGGAGGCAGGAAATGAAAGGAACAGGAAGGGATCCTGCCAGCAGTGGAGTTAGACAGTGTAGGGAGGGGACCCCAGAAGTGGGGGTGGGGCAGTGGTTTGGGGGGAGATGAGGGAAGGATCCCAGCAGTGCGGGAAGTTGACAACCTGGAGAGCACAGGCCTGGAATGGGGACCTGGAAGAGTGAATGTGTCCCTCTAAACCCATCAACTGCAGACTAGGCAGGCTTGGAAGAATTGTGTATTTGTTGGTAAATGTCAATTTCTGTGTAAACACACAACCCAATGGCAAAATATTTCCATCAATAATCATCAAAATTGACAGATGGGCAAAGTAAGAAACATGCTGCTTGAGAACTTATCATGTTGTAGGAGCAGCAGTGATCTGTATGCTCTGTATAACCTGTATGCTCAAAAGGTCTGTTAAACTCCCCCAGCTTGTGTCCTTTCCCTCTTTGAATGCCTGTGAAGTGGCTTTCCCACTCTCCTTTGTACCTCCAGTGAATGCCCTTCACCCGGCCCATCTGGCCAGTGGTTCGCTGTGTTACATTCTATTGCACCTCAGGGAGACTGATCTTCATCGCACCGTCCATCGCTGCGCTGTGGGACACTTACCTTAAAGGATCCTGACATCTCCACTGCCAGGCCTGTCCTGGGAGCGTGAGTATGAGTGTGACACCCTCCCCCATCCCTTCTTTTGAGCTTAGCTATCAAGCTAATAAATGTGCTGCTTTCTGCCAAACTCTGGGGGGAGGGGCATTATTAGTCCTCTCTAAGCTTACTAACTGACCCAATTTTGGGTAACACAAGCAACATTGTTTGATCTGTTATTGTACCAAAGGGGAAGATGGTTGTCTATAAAGGAGGGTGAAGACTAAATGCCTCTGATGAGAATGGGATTTGAACCCATGCAGGCAGAGCATAATGGGGTAGCAGTCCATCACCTTAACCACTCGGTCACCTCATCTGAGCTGTCAAAAAACGGACAGGAGGAGAAATCTAAGGCCGGCAGAGATAGGGACACTAAGGAGTTTTTAAATACTAAGCGTAAGCAGGGTCTGAATGAGCTCCCCTCTCTCACCTAGTGAGGAGCTGGGGAAAGACTTCAGGAACAGACCGTGTTTGCATAGACACACCTACTCTGCCTAGCTATGCAGCATGATGGGGCCGCTTCCCCAAAATGACCAGTTTGGGATGGTCTTGGGTTACAAATCACTTTAGGATTGAGTGGAATGAAATGTTATTCTCCTTCCTGTATGAGTGAAGGGCAGCAGAACATACCTAGTCCGTCCTGATGGAGGGGTAGGTGAGTGAGGAATAGCTTTTATTGGACTGCAGAGAAGTGATTGAGGACGTCACCCTAAACCAGTGGTCCCCAAACATTTCACATTGTGCCCTCTTAGCCATGGCTGTGGCCCCTCGGAAGCCACGGTCAAGAACCGGGGCTGGGAGGAGTGGGGCTGTTGCTTGCTGGGGAGAGGGGTGCGGACAGGGGTAAAGGGGTCGACGCCGGGCTGGGAGCCAGAGTCTCAGGCTGAGGGTGGGGTTGGGGAAGAGCTGTGGCAGAGTGGTGCTCCCTCCCTGCCCTCTATGTGGGCTGGCTCAGGTCCTGAGGTGCCCCCATGAATGTTCCTCTGTGTCCCCCTAGGAGTCGCACCCCACATTATGGGGACCACTGAACCCTACTCGCTAAGCCGGGGCTAGTGATGCCAAACCCCCGGGAAAGGGAGAACAAGTGTGGGGGCCCCAGCACCAGAACCATGCCCCTACCTTCTGTCTGTGGCTCTACCCCCTTCCACCCATGGCCCCATCCACTGTCACTTCTGTTCCACCCCTTCCCCCACCAGCCCCACCCTATCACTCCTTTACCCTGCCCCGCTGTGGCCCTGAGACCAGAGAAGCTCTGTGCCCCTGCTGCAGCCCCCGGGCTGTAGCAGGGAGTGGGAGCTCCTCCAGCCCTGGGGCTGACATAGGGGAGACTTTTCCAGGGGGACCTAACTTGGCCAGGGCCCCTGATCATGGGCCCCACTGTCCCCTTGGCAGTGCAAGGTTTGGGGAGGCTGAGCCCCCTTGTCATAAACAGATAGCTAAGGGTTAATGTTCTTTTACCTATAAAGGGGTAACACCAGTAACCTAAAACACCTGACCAGAGGACCAATCAGGAAACAAGACTTTTTCAAATCTGGGTGGAGGGAAGTTTGTGTGTGAGTTCTTTGTTCTTTGTCTTGTGTCTGTGGCGTCTCGGCTATGAGAGTGATTTTTCTATCTCCTGCCTTTCTAATCTTCTGTTTCCAAGTTGTAAGTACAAAGATAATAAGACAATAAGTTTATATTGTTTTTTTTTGTATTTACATGTGTGTAGTTGCTGGAATGTTTAAATTGTATTCTTTTTGGATAAGGCTGTTTATTCATTTTTTTCTTTTAAGCAAATAACCCTGTATTTGTCACCTTAATACAGAGAGACCATTTTTATGTCCTTTTCTTTCTTTTTATATAAAGCTTTCTTTTTAAGACCTGTTGGATTTTTTCTTTAGTGGGGACTCCAGGGAATTGAGTCTGCAGCTCACCAGGGAATTGGTGGGAGGAAGAAGTCAGGGGGAAAATCTCGTTGTGTTAGATTTACTAGCCTGACTTTGCATACCCTCTGGGTAAGGGGGAAGAGAGATTAGCTATCTTGGTACTTCTATTTCCAGGACTGGAAACAGGGAGGGGGGAGTCCCTCTGTTTAGATTCACGGAGCTTGCTTCTGTATATCTCTCCAGGAACCCAGGGAGGGAACACCTGGAGGGGAGGAGGGGGAAGGGAAATGGTTTATTCCCCTTTGTTGTGAGACTCAAGGCATCTGAGTCTGGGGGTCCCCCGGGGAAGGTTTTGGGGAGACCACAGTGAGCCAGGCACTGTATAAATCCCTGGCTGGTGGCAGCTTTACCAGGTCCAAGCTGGTAACTAAGCTTGGAGGTTTTCATGCTAACACCCATATTTTGGACGCTAAGGTCCAAATCTGGGAAAAAATGTTATGACACCCCTCCCCCCTGAGCCTCCATTACGAGCCGCCCAGGCTACCACTGCTCAGTGTGTGGCCAGTCTCTGTGTTTTCTGCTGCTCGTTCTGGGGAGCCTGGCCGGCCTTAGGGGTGGTGTCCCCCGATAGCCGCCCAGGGCTCCAGGGGTCAAAGGGCACCGTGTGGCAGTGCAAAGGTGCTCACTGCTCTCCCCTGCCCCAATGCTCCTCCATGGGTCCATAGAGGTTTGAGGGGAGTAAGGAGCAACCCTATGTGCTCCATGCGTCCTGGTCACTTTTCCCACTTGGGCTGTGCTGTGAGGGGAGCATCAGAAGCTGCTGCTCTCTGCCCTCCCGCTATGCAGCCCGGCTGAGGAAAGTGACCTGGATGCAGGGAGCTCGGATGATCTCACTTCTTGCCCCCACATCCCACAGCCCCTAGGGGTGCCCAGATGAGCAGCGTTCCAGGGAGGAGTGGGGGGCAGCAATGCCAGCTGCTCCATGCACACAGGTCAGTCTCCCCATGTGGGTGCAGGAGGGGGTGCAAGGGTTTCTGTGATGCCTATTCTATCAATATCGTCACTCAATACCAGGCACTCAAATTCACCAGTCTTAGTACTTAGACGTTTAGCGTTTGTATTTAAGCACTTCTAAAATGTGTCCCATTTTAGCTGTCTGCTATTACATGATGTAATTGAGGGAGACTCTTTCATTTCACTGTTTCTCATCAGAACCTACCTGTACATTATCATCTTCCATCCTCTCCACCTTACTAGGCTATAGAGAATCCCTGTGAATAGTTCCTCTCCTAACGGATGTCTCTGTCTGAACCCTGTGCTCCTCAGCGCCTGTCGGCTTTCCCCAGCTCTGAGGCTGTGTCTACACCGCGCACCTTACCACGGTGCAGCTGTGCCACTCTAACCATGCCATTGTAAGGTGCGCTGTGTGGCCGTCCTTATCGCTGGGAGAGAGCTTCCCCGGCAACAAAGCCAAACTACCTCCAATGAGGGGCAGGAGCTTTGTCACCGGGAGCACAGCTCCACCTATGATGCGCTGTTCACACTGCCGCTTTTCATGGCTCAAATTTTGGCATTCGGGGAGTGTTTTTTCTCACCACAGAGAGACAAAATTTTTAGCAACAAAAGCCGAAATTAAAAAAAACTCCTCTGCAACCTATTTAATTTTACCTTTATACAACCTTTATACTGCCTCCAGTTCTGGTATCCTCATTTGAAAAATATGTTGTGAAATTGGAGCTAGGGCAGCAAAGAGCCACCAAATGTTCTGAGGGCTGGAGAAAAATGCCTTCCAGTGAGCTATTGAAAGAGTTCAACCTGTTTAGCTTATCAAAAGAAGATTGAAAGGTGATTTCATTGAAATGTTGAAGGGCCTTAATGGAGAGAAAAGATTGGGTATTTACGGGCTCTTGAATGGAGCAGAGAAAGGCATAACAAGACCCAATGGCTGGAAAGTGAAAAGAGACAAATTCATATTACAACTGAGGCACAATAGTCAACAGCGAGGATGATTCACCACAGGAGCAAGCTACCAAGGAAAGTGGTGGATTCACCATCTCCTGATGTCATTAATGAAGACTAGATGCCTTTCTGGAATGTGTTTGCCCCCAAAGTAGCTGTTATGTCATACAGGAGGCCTGTGATATGCAGGTTAGATGCTCTAATGGTGTCTTCTGACCATGAAGTCGACTAATTTCTGAAAAACTGAGTGTAGCATTGGGAGCAGCGTCTGATGTTTTCCTGTCTAGCCGGCTTGCTGCCTAGAACGAACGCTCCTTGAGTGGGGTGATCCACAGGGAGTAGCTCAAACCTCCAAAGTGCCTGGCCAGGGGCAGGACATTAGCCCAGCAAGGGAGGGGTGTGGCAGTGACATCACAAAGGCCTTTTGCAGGACCTCAGTCTATTGGTCAAAGGTGGTGGGGAGGTGGTGACCTCACAGAGAGATGCTGACATCAGCCAGGCAGGACAGGGGCGAGGGGCCAGGGAAACCTCAGAGACCTCTGTGGCTTTGCTTCAGCACGTTTCCTTCTCCAGGTCTCCCTTTGAGGACTGAGAGATAATTTGGGGTCATGGACGTGAGCGCCAGGAGGAACCTCTTTCGAGTTTCCTCCTTCCCTTGTAGTGATTTTACTAGAAAACAGCCGTCCCTGTTTAGAAGATAAGAGCCTCCTGGAGGTTTGAAACCTGTTCAGTCTGATCTATCTGGTGACAAGTGAATTCTAGGCATGGAAAACACGAGCTTAAGGAGGCAGAATTTTATTGCGCACCTGGGATTTTGTCCCTTAGAATCGCTGGGGACATTAGGGTTTGTCCTTTTTGTTTCACCTCTTCCTCCATCCCTCCCTCCTCTTCTTCTCTTGCTTCTTTTGTCCTTTCTCCTGTTCCCTTCCCAACAACAGGACGGAGGTGTGTGTGTGTGTGTTGCAGGGAAGTCCTCTGCAGCTCCCACTGTGGAAGGTCCACCCAAAAATGTGGGACTGAAATAGTGCTCGGGAAGTGATCCCCACCGGTGACCTGGGCCATCCTTTGGGCTCTCTGGTGAGAACCCTCAGCCTCCCGTCCTCCGTCTCTACCCTGATTGGTTGAGCAGGGGGATATTGACAGGGAGGAGACTCAGGTCCTTGTTGTTCTCTTTTAAGATCAAGTAAATAAGTCAGAACCAGTTCTATCTTTGATTAATTTTGCTGCTTCTCTGCATTAATTGTCTCTGAGCAGTTGATGATTCCCTCTAACATTGCAGTTCTCCTCAAATACTTGCTGGATAATTACTGTCACTGTTGTTGGTCTGGAGCTCATCTGAGAGCACAGTATTCAGGTCATTCAATGTCTGAAATTCAAGATCCGATGGTTTGTTTGAAAATCAGGGCTCTTCGGTCCTATTCCCAACAATGCCTCTGATGGGCTGTGTGACCTAAGACAAGTCAATTCTCCTTTCTCAGCCTGAGCTTCTCCCTCTTTCAAGTAGGGATAATAATGATCCGCTCTTACCTACCTCATGGTGGGTGAAGGATGCGGATCCATTTGGGAGTGTCACTAGAAGTAGTGCATAATATGAAGTTTCCCATCATGTTACTCAGAGCAGATTATGACATAATAGATTAGCTGAAATAGTCTATTTTATTTGTATTTTTTTATTTTGAAATTGTTAATAGTAGCAACGACTTAGCTCAGATTGAAGCATCTTATCTAATGGTTGAGATGTAAGTGTCTCCTCTTTGTGTGCGAGGAGACAATTTAACACACTCTGACGAAGAGGAGATGCTTTTGTTTTGCAACAAAATATTTTTGCAAAGATCTTTCATCCCACTTGTTATGATTTTGAGAAACAAACTGGTTTAGTCTAAATGGGATTTTCGGACAGAAACGGTTTGAATGAAATTTTCCCACCATCTCGATTCCTGGGCTCTGGGGTGTTTTCATCTGTTAGAACAGGAGTCAGAACTGGTTGCTTCTCTTTCTGGCTCTGCCATCGCCTTGTTGTGTAGGCCTTGGGTAGGTCACTTCCCTTCTCCCATCTGTCCAATCGGAACAGGAACAGTTCTCGACCTATGGGCAGTTTAGAGCCCAAGTGAGATAAGGGGTATTAAAGCCCTCTGTGAAGGAGAAAGGGGAGTTTCACAGTGTTTAGCACCAAGGAATTCTAAAGTTTGCTAAATTGTCTAGTCTGTGAAAACAAGAAATGGTCAGGGGCCAAACTTATTAACCACTGCCTTTTTAAAGCCCATTCAAAGATGTGAGTCCCTATCTTTTAGGTACCTGTGGTTCTTTGCCAGCAGCAGAGAAGAGGTTCCTGCCTCCGTTTTTGTGGCCTTAACAAACCAGGTGTTGTGCCCCAGTTCTCGTCTGAGACCCCTGAAAAAGAACATCTTCCCATCCATGAACAAGACAGGACCTATCTTTCAAAGGGGAACAAAAAGACCTCTGGGACTTACAGACTAGCTAGCCTGACTGCCATAGCTGGAGAGATCCTGCAATACCTTCTTAAACACTCAGTTTGTCAGCAGCACCTACAGGATGATTTGGTTCTTATGACTAGTGAGCGTGGAATTGTCAAGAACAAATCATTCCAAACCAATCCTCTTTCCTTCTTTGGCAGGGTTCTGGGCCTGGTAGAGGTGAATAAACAATAGATGGGATCTAGCTTGGTGTTACTAAGGCTTTCGACACAGTCCCATAGGACATTCTCAGAAGCAAACGAGGGAAATGTAGTCCAGCTGCAATCAGTGTAATGTGGGTGCAGAGCTGGTTGAAAGGCAAGACTCCAGGAGCCCTTCTCCATGTTTAGCTGCCCAACGGGGAGGGTGAACCTAGTGGGTCTGGCAGGGATCAGTCCGGTGTCAGGTACTATTCTATATTTTCGTGAATGATTTGGAAAATGGAGTGGAGAGCATGCTCCTAAAGTTTACAACTGACACCAAGCACTTTGGAGCACAGGATTGAAATTCAAAACACCCTTAACAAATTGGAGACTTGGTCTTCTTGAGCCAAACTCCATGGTTAGGGCTCTCTCTCTACACTGGGCTGAAGTGAAACCCCAGAGCCAAGCACTCCTCCTGGGCAGTGAGCTCCGACCTTGAATGGTCAGATGCTGCTTAGCACTGTCAGAGCAGCTTTTGCTGGGGGATTCTCCCAGCACTTTCCAATAGCGGGAAGCTTTGAAATCCCCATTTGACTGCTGGGGACAGAGCCCGAGAGTGGGGAGCAACTTGCCCAAAGTCCCCAGAAAAAGGAAAACAACCAGCAGAGAAACCAATAGGAAACCCAGCAATGGAACTTAGGAGCCCTGGGGGTGTGCTGTGGTGACCAGATGTCCCAATTTTATAGGGACAGTCCGAATTTTGGGGTCTTATCTAGGATCCTATTACCCCCAACGCCGTCCCGATTTTTCACATTTGCTATCTGGTCACCCTAGGGTGTGCACATGTGTGGGTCCCAGCTGCTCCCTGCCCCCCTCATTGAAGCAGATGTGCAGGGTTACTGCCCTGGGAAGTGCAGGGCACCAGTGGATGTGGGGTTGGATGGAGGTAGGGTCTGGCTTCAGGCAGGGCAAGGGCTGCGTGGCTGGCTGGCTTCAGGCAGGGGGTGCATCAGGGGTTGGCTGGAGACAGGGCAGGGAGGATGCGGCTGGTGCAGGCAAAGCAGAAGGTGCAGGGCTGGCTGGAGACAGAGGCTGACTGCCAGCAGGGCAGGGCAGGGGGTGCAGGGCTGGCTGCAGGCAGGGCGTGGGGCAGGGCCGGTGCAAGGAAGTTTCATGCCCTAGGCGAAACTTCCACCTTGCACCCTCCCCCCCCCGCACCCCTGCCTTGAGGCGCCCCACCCGTGGCAGCTCCCCCCTCCACCCTGAGGCTCCCCTCTTGTGGCAACTCTCCTGCTCTGCCCTGTGGCACCCCCGTCGCCCGAGCTCACCCCTGCTCCGAGCACGAGCACCCCGAGCACGCCGTGGCCGCTTCACTTCTCCCACCTCGAAGGCGTGCGGCGCCTAAGCCTGCCAGGCAGCCTGCCAGGCAGTCAAGCACCCTCCTCTGAGCCACAGCAGCCCTGACAGTTGACAATAGAGGCACCTTAACCCCTGAGTTCCTTCAATGTGTCCCCCTCGGGGGTCCAGCTCCGATCACCAGATACTCGGGGTATGTCTATACCACCTGCCGAATCAGTGGGTTGATATATCGATCCAGCTGGGGTTGATATATCGCGTCTAGTGTAGATGCAATACATTGAGTGCTCTCCCCTCGCCTGCTGTACTCCAGCTCGGTGAGAGGCGCAGGCAGAGTCTACGGGGAGCTGCAGCAGTCAACTCACCGAGACTGTGACATTATAAGTATAATCTAATATCTCATTGAAAGGTGACAGGGCCAGAAAGAGTTAATTAACTCAACTCACCGACTGACCTGACCCGTGGGTGAACCTTAAAAACTGGTTAACAAGATATGTAAATGAACAGAGCTTTGAAATGCAAGTCTGCAGTGTTAGAGGTAGAAGGGGAGGTGTTTGCTCAGGTCTTGTGATGTCAGCAAACAAGTCTTGTCTATTGCTATAGTTTTAATTCAAAGAGCAAAAAAAGAATATTAACATTTATGATGATACTTGAGTGAAATAGTATTATTGTCTGTGTCTCTTTGAAGGTTGTGGTAATCTGTATCTGAACTGTTTGATGGATGTACTAATTGCCAGGATATTTGAAAGAAGAGTTAAGCCTATTGTTTTCTCAGGCTGAAAGGCTGCTGGAAATGTTTAAGAACCTGGGACACGATCCTTCTTCATCTCAGATCTGCTTTGGGTTTCACGAGGGGGAAACCTTAAGCCACAAGGATTGAGATCCCCAGTCTTTGACTGGAGCCACCCTGAATATGGACATTGGATTATAACCTATGGACTATTTCTAAAAAGGACTTTTGGCAACTACAAGCTCATCTCTACTTTGTATGTGAACCTCAAAAATTGAATTCAAGTCTATATGTCTATTAATCTTTTAACCAACACTCACTCTCTCTCTTTTCTTTTCTAATAAATTTTAGCTTAGTTAATAAGAATTGGCTATAGCATGTCTTTTAGGTAAAATCTAAGTTATAATTGAACCTGGTTATGTGGCTGATCCTTTGGGATCGGAAGAATCTTTTCTTTTATATGATGAAGTAAGATTTTCAGGAATCATCATCATATCTAACAGGTATGTCTGGACGGAGGCCTGAGGCTGGGTACTTTAAGGGAACAGCATGGTTTAAACTTCTAAGTAACCAGTGAGGTACTACAGAAGCTGTTTTGTGCTGGCTTGGTAAATCTAAGTATTGAAATAACCAGCAGCGTTTGGGATTTGTCTGCCCTGTTTTGTTTGCAATTCACTCTGATTGAGTGAGCTGAGCTGGCTCCCACGGGCAGCACCGTCACACCTACAGCCAGGCTGCAGAGGTCCGGGGGATCTTAGGGGCCTTGGGGTGCACAGATACCTATGTCCAGGCCATAGCAGTCCCTGGGGGGCTTAGAGAGTTTGGGGGGGACACAGATACCAATCTCCATGCTCTAGGGTCCCATGGGGGCTTAGAGGGTTCGTGGGGGGCACATATTCCTACATCCAGGCTGTAGGGTTACCAGGGGGGCTTAGGGGGTTAGTGGGGGGCAAAGATACCTACGTTCAGGCTGGAGGCATCCTGGGAGTCTTAGGGGATTTGTGGGGGCCAAAGACACCTATGATGTCCAGGCTGTAGGGGTACTAGTGGGTTTTAGGGGTTCGAGTGGGCACAGATACGTATGTCCAGGCTGTATCGTTCCCAGGGGGGGTTAGAGGTTTCGTGAGGGGCACAGATATCTACGTCCAGATTGTAGATGTCCCGGGAGGGGGAGGTTAGGGGGGTTGTGGGAGTGCAAATACCTATGTCCAGGCTGTAGGGGTTCCTGGGGCTTAGAGGGTTTCTGAGGGGCATATATACCTACGTGCACACTGGAGTGTCGCAAGGGGCTTATGGAGTCTATATGGGGTACAGATACCAATGTTCTGGCTGTATAGGTCCCTCGGGGGCTTAGGGCGTTTGTGGGGGGCACAGAAACCTAAGTTCAGGCTGGAGGAATCTCTGAGTGTGTTAGGTGTTTGGTGGGAGGCACAGATACCTACGTCCAGGCTGCAGGGGTCTCGGAGGGGCTTAGGGTCTGTCACGGAGTGAGGGGGAGTCCGGTCCTGCACCCCTCTTCCTGGGACTCACAGTGACTCTCAGCCAGCCAGTAAAACAGAAGGTTTATTGGACAACAGGAGCGAAGGATACAGCAGAGCTTGGAGGCACAAGCAGGACCCCACAATCAAGTCCTTCTAGGGGTTCAGGAAACTTAGTTCCCAGTTTGGGAATCCCTGAATTCCAACCACCCAGACCAAAACCGAAACTGAACTAACCCAACTCCCTCCAGCTGGCCATTTCCTGTGTCCAGCTTCCCGGGCAAAGGTGCTGACCCCTCCCCCCGCCTAGCTCAGGTTACAGGCTGAGCACGTGTCCGGTCCTAAAGTCACCCCCTGCTCTCCCATCCCCCACACAGACAGTCCCTACTCCATCACAGTAATGCACAGAGCATTTCCTGCATGGAGCAACATTGACGCCTTGTGACCACACCAGGTAATGGACAGAGCATTTCCTGCATGGAGCAACAGTGACACCATGTGGCCATGCAGGGAAATGCACAGAGCATTTCCTGGGTGGAGCAACAGTGATTCCATGTGGCCACGCAGGGTAATGCTCAGAGCATTTCTCTCATAGAGGAACAGTAACAATATGTGGCCATGCAGGGTAATGCACAGAGCATCACGCCTATGTAGAGGCTGTAGAGATCCCTGGGGGGCTTAGGGGTCGTGGGGGGCACGGATAGCTACGTCCAGGCTGGAGACATTCTGGTGGGCATTAGGGGCTTCATGAGGGGCACAAATATCTACGTCAGGGCTGGAGAGGTCCCTGGATGGCTTAGGGGGTTGTGGTGAGCATAGATACATACGTCCATGCTGTAGTGGTCCCTGGGGATTTAAGGAGTTGGTAAGGGTCACAGAAACCTACGTATGGTCTGGAGGGTTCCCTGGGGGACTTAAGGGTTTGTGGTTGGGCAGATACCTACGTACCGGTTGGAGGGGGCCCTGGGGAGCTTAGGAGGTTTGCGTGGCATACACATAGCTATAACCAGGCTGGTGGGGGCCCTATGGGTCTTAGAAGGCTGGTGGGGGGCAGAGATACCTATGTAGGGACTGGAGAAGTCCTGGGGAGGGCTTTGGGGGTTCCTGGAAGTCACAAATATCTACATCCAGGCTGGAGGAGTTCTGGGGGTATTAGGGAGTTGTGCGGGGGCACAGATACCTATATCGAGGCTGTAGGGGTCCTGGGGTTGCTTTGGGGAATTTTGGGGTACAGATACCTACTTCCATGCTGTAGGGGTCGCTGTGAGGATCAGTGAGTTCGTGAGAGTGCACAGATATCTACGTCCGGTCTATAGGGATCCTGGGGGAGTCTTAGGGGTTTGTAAGGGGCACAGATACATTCATCCAGGCAAGAGTGGTCCTAGGGACCTTAGGGGGTTCATGCTGGGCACAGATACCTGCGTCTGGGCTGGAGGGGTTTTGGGGGTCTTAGGAGGGTTGTGTGGGCACAGATACCTATGTTGATGCTGGAGGGGTCCTGTCATGTCTTAGCGGATTCGTGGGGTCAGAGATACCTGCATCTAGGCTGGAGGGGTTCCGGGGGGATTAGGTGTGTTTGGGGGGGGAACAGATACCTACATCCTGATGGTAGGTGGCCCTGGGTAGCTTAGGCGGTTTTTGTCGGTCACAGATACAAACATCCATGCTGTAGGGGTCCCGAGGGACTTTGTGGGGCTGTAGGGGTCACAGATACCTACCTACAGTCTGGAAGGTTCCTGTGGGTATTAAGGGGTGTGTGGGGCATACAGATGCCTACGTCTGGGCTTGTGGGTTCCCTGGGGGGCTTAGAGGTTTGTGGAGAGCACAGATACCATTATCCAGGCTAGATGGGTTCTGGTGGGATTAGGGGGTTGTGGGGGGCACAGATACCTATGTAAGCAGAAGCAGGATGAACTCTACCCTCACATCTGGTGGTGAATTATGGCAAGTGTGGAAAAGGATTTCAGGGTCTGATCATGTTTGCATAGACACACCCACCGTGCGTGACATGGCCACGGCAGCCTGGGATGGTTACTTTGGCAGCTATGGTATCCCCAGTTTATTTGTTGTTGGGGTGTGAGATGTGGAGTGTTGTCACCCTGATTGTGTGGATGAGGAACTGTGAAACAGCTTTGAGACAGGGATTCTCACCATCAGTTGAGTGGCACTCACTAGACAAGGGAGTGGGCTCCTTGGGTGAGCTAGAGTCACCAATTGCACTTTTTTTCTTTTAACAGTTGAGTAACAGTGTTGTTTTTTTATTCTCTTAAAAGTTGAATTTTTAGGTTCTTGAGCTGAAATCACTGAAAAGATGTGTTAGCTTGTGGGGGACTGTGAAACTGTATTGCAGAACACAGTAGTTGGCAGACAGGAGCAGTTTGTGGGAGTGGCCCACGGAGTGAGGTGAGTCTAGCAGTTTTCGGGGACAGCTGGAGCAGAACACAGGTCGGCTGGCAGAGCAGCTGGTGGACGGAGCTGAGCAGTTTGTGGGGAAGGCAAAAGCAGAATCCCATGGAGAGGCAGAGCAGTCAGCAGTGGACCACATAAGGTGCCCCTTTCTACTCAGGCTGGCAGGGGGAAAAACCCTGCAGATAGACTCTTGAACTCTGGGGTTGCGCAACTGTGGGTGATTTTGGGGTTGCTGGACTCTTGAAACGTTGGAGATATTGGACTTTGGAGCCTTGGGGTGATTTGGGGATTGCTGGACTCATGAGCCCAGGGAAAAGGTCACGGCCTAGTTGAGGTGTTTTCCCAATTTAATGCTATGTTGTTTATCTCACGTTATTAAACATTTTCTGCTACACCCAGACTCTATGCTTGCGAGAGGGGAAGTATTGCCTCTTTAAGGCACCTAGGAGTGCATATGTAAAATTTTCCCATGTCACTGGGTGGGGGCTCGAGCTGGTTTGCATTACATTGTAGGCAAGGGACCCCTATGTATTGAACCCAGTCCTTGCTGCTATCAGTTCAGCCTGGCAGAAGGGTTCCACCTACGTCCAGGCTCAAGGGGTGCCTGGGGGGCTTAGGGAGTTCGTGGGGGGCACAGATATCTAGGTCCAGGCTGTAGGGGGTCGGGGGGGGGCTCAGGAGTTTGGTGGGGGGCACAGATACCTACGTCCAGGCTGTAGGGGTCCCAGAGGGACTTAGGGGGTGTCACGTAGTGTGGTGGAATCTGGCCCTGCACCCCTCTTCCTGGGACACACAGTGACTCAGCCAGCCAGTAAAACAGAAGGTTTTTTTGGCCAACAGGAACGAAGGATACAGCAGGGCTTTTGGGCACAACCAGGACCCCTCAATCGAGTCCTTCTGGGGGTTCAGGAAGCTTAGTTCCCAGTTTGGGATTCCCTGAATTCCAACAACCCAGCTCCAAACCAAAACTGAACTAACTCCCTCCAGCCAGCCCCTTCCTTTATTCAGCTTCCTGGGCAAAGGTGCTGACCCCTTCCCAGCTGCCAAGCTTAAGTTACAGGCTTAGGTCCTGTCCCTCACCTAAAGTCACCCACTGCTCTCCCATCCCCCACACAGACAGTCCCCACTCCATCACAGTAATGCCCAGAGCATTTCGCGCATGGAGCAACAGTAACTCTGTGTGGCCATGCAGGGTAATGCCCAGAGCATTTCCCCCGTGGAGCAACAGTGACACCATGTGGCCACACAGGGTAATGCACAGAGCATTTCCTGCATGGAGCAAGAGTGACACCATGTGGCCACACAGGGTAATGCACAGAGCATTTCCTGCATGGAGCAACAGTGACACCGTGTTGCTACGCAGGGTAATGCACAGAGCATTTCCTGCATGGAGCAACAGTGACACCGTGTGGCCACGCAGGGTAATGCACAGAGCATTTCCTGCATGGAGCAACAGTGACAGCATGTGGTCAAGCAGGGTAATGCACAGAGCATTTCCTGCACGGAGCAACAGTGACAGCATGTGGTCAAGCAGGGTAATGCACAGAGCATTTCCTGCACGGAGCAACAGTGACACCGTGTGGTTACGCAGGGTAATGCACAGAGCATTTCCCCGCATAGAGCAACAGTGACACCGTGTGGCCAGAGAGGGTAATACACAGAGCATTTCCCCGCATGGAGCAACAGTGTCACCATGTGGTCAGGCAGGGTAATGCACAGAGCATTTCCCCGCATGGAGCAACAGTGGCACTGTGTGGCCATACAGGGTAAAAAACAGAGCAGTTCTTGCATGGAGCAACAGTGACACCATGTGACCACACAGGGTAATGCACAGAGCATCGCACCTACGTGGAGGCTGTAGAGATCCCTCGAGGGCTTACGGGGGTTTGTAGGGTCGCAGATACCTACATCCAGTATGGGCGGGACCCTGGGAGAGTTAGGGGGTTTGTGAGGGGCATAGGTACTTGCGTCCAGGCTGTAGAGGTCCTGGTGGGGATTAAAGGCTTCCTGGAGGACAGCAATATCTACGTCCAGGCTGAAGGGGTCCCTGGACGCTTAGGGGGTTGTGGTGAGCACAGTGATCCCTGGGGGTATAGGGACTTGGTGAGGGGCACAGATACCTATGTATGTCCTGGAGGGGTCCCTGGGGGGGGGCTTAGTGGTACTGTAGGAGACACAGATACCTTCGTCCAGGCTATAGGCATTCTGGGGGGGCTTATGGCTTTGGGGGGGCATAGATACCTACATCCAGTCTGGAGGGGTCCCGGGGGGCTCAGATGGTTTGTGGGGAGGGGCACAGATATGTACATCCATGCTGGAGAGGTTCCGGAGAGGATTAGGGGTTTGTGGGGGGCAGAGATACCTACTTCCAGGCAATAGGTCTTCCAGGGGGAATTAGTGTGTTGGGGGGGCACAGATACCTAGGTGCAGGCTGGTGGGTCCCCGGGGGGGAGCTTACGCCATTTGTGTTGGGCACAGACATCTGCATCCAGGCTGGAGTGGTCCCTGTGGGGGCTAAAGCGGTTTCTGGTGGGCACAGATAGCTACCTCCAGGCTGGAGGGGTTTCCCGGCACTTAGGTGTTTTGGGGGGCACAGATACTTCCATCCAGGCTGGAGGGTCCCTGGGGGAGTTAGCGGGTTCATGTGGGGCACAGATACCTAAGTCCAGGCTGGATGGGTCCAAGGGGTCTTATGGGGTTCAGGGAGCACAGATTCTTATCTCTAGGCTATAGGGGTCCCTGGTGGGCTTAGGGGGTTTTGGGGGGCCCCAGATACCTAAGTCCATGCTGTAGGCGTCCCGACAGGTGCTTATGGGTTCGTGCGGTACACAGATACTTATGTCCAGTCTGGAGGGGACAGGGCGGGTTGGGGTTTCATGAGAGGCACAGATACAAACCTCCAGGCTGTAGGAGTCCCAGGGAGGCTGTGGGGTACAGATACCTACATCTAGTCTGGATGGGTCCTGGAGGTTATAGGGGGTTTGTGGGGGGCACAGATACCTAGGTACAGGCTGTCGGTGTCCCGAGGAGATTAGGCGGTTCACTGGGGGCTCAGATACATCCAGGCTGGATGTGTCCCGAGGAGCTTAGGGGGTTTGTGGGGTGCTCAGACACCTGTGTCCAGGCTGTAGGGATCCCTGGGGGCTTAGGGGCTTCGTGGGGGTCACAGGTAGTTACCTCCAGGCTGAAGGGGTTATGGGAGTGCTTAAGGGATCGGGGCTGACACAGATACCTACGTCCAGGGTCTAGGGGAGGCAGGAGAATTGAAGCGGCCATGGTGTGCTTTCAAGTAGGGATAATAATGATCCACTCTTACCTACCTCATGGTGGGTGGAGGATGGGGATCCATTGGAGAGTGTCACTAAGAGTAGTGCATAATATGAGGTGTCCCATCACGTTTACTCAGAGCAGATTATGACATAATAGATTAGCTGAAACAGTCTTTTTTATTTGTATTTTTTTATTTTGGAATTGTTAAGAGCAGCAATGACTTAGCTCAGACTGAAGCATCTTATCTAATTTTCAAGATCTAAGTGTCTCCTCCTTGTGTTTGATGACACAATTTAACACACTGTGACAAACAGGAGTTGCTTTTGTTTTGCAACAAAATTTTTTTCCAAAGAACTTTCATCTCACTTGTTATGATTCTGAGAAACAAACTGGTTTAGTCTGAATGGGATATTTGGACAGAAACGGTTGGAATGAAATTTTCCCACCATCTCAGTTCCTGAGCTCTATCCCTGCCTCTGGGGGGATTTGTTGTCTGTTAGAACAGGAGTCTGACTGGCGGCTTCTCTTTCTGGCTCTGCCACCGCCTTGCTGTGTAGGCCCTTGGGTAGGTCACCTCCCTTCTCTGTACCTCAGGCTCCTCCCATTTGTCCAATGGGAACAGGGACAATTCTCGAATTCTGGGCAGTTGTGAGCCTGAGTGAGAAAAGGGGTGTTGAAGCCCTCTGTGAAGAAGAAAGGGGAGTTTCACGGTGTTTTTGCACCAAGGAATTCTAAACCAAAACTGAACTAACTCCCTCGAGTCCTTCTGGGGGTTCAGGAAGCTTAGTTCCCAGTTTAGGATTCTCTGAATTCCAACTACCCAGCTCCACACCAAAACTGAACTAACTCCCTCCAGCCGACCCCTTCCTGTGTCCAGCTTCCCGGGCAAAGGTGCTCACTCTCTCAGCCCTGCCTAGCTCGAGTTACAGGCTTAGGTCCTGTCCCTCACCTAAAGTCACCCCCTGCTCTCCCATCCCCCACACAGACAGTCCCCACTCCATCACAGTAATGCCCAGAGCATTTCCCGCATGGAACAACAGTGACACCATGTGGCCACGCAGGGTAATGCCCAGAGCATTTCCTGCATGGAGCAACAGTGACACTGTGTGGCCACTCAGGGTAATGCACAGAGCATCACACCTACGTAGAGGCTGTAGAGATCCCTGGGGGCTTAGGGGTCATGGGAGGTACAGATAGCTACGTCCAGGCTGGAGGCATTCTGGGGGGCTTAAGGGGGTTCGTAGGTCACAGATACCTACGTCCAGGATGGTCGGGACTCTGGGCGAGTTAGGGGGGTTGTGGGGGGCATAGGTACTTGCGTCCAGGGTGTAGAGGTCCTGGTGGGGATTAAGGGCTTCCTGGAGGACACCAATATCTACGTCCGGGCTGGAGAGGTCCCTGGACAGCTTAGAGGTTGTGGTGAGCACAGTGATCCCTGGGGGTTTAGGAACTTGGTGAGGGGCACAGATACCTATGTTTGTCCTGGAGGGGTCCCTGGGGGGGCTTAGTGGTATTGTAGGGGACACAGATACCTACGTCCAGGCTATAGGCATTCTGGGGGGGCTTATGGCTTTGGGGGGGCACAGATACCTACATCCAGGATGTAGGGGTCCCGGGGGGCTTAGGGGGGTTGTGGGGGGCACAGCTATGTACGTCCAGGCTGGAGAGGTTCCAGGGAGTATAAGGAATTTTTGTGGACAGCAGAGATACCTATCTCCAGGATCTAGGGGTCCCTGGGGGGCTTAGGGTTTTTTTGGGAGGCACAGATAACTATGTCCAGGTTGGAGTGGTTCCTGGGGGGTTTAGGGGGTTCCTGGGGGGCACAGATACCTAGGTCCATGCTGTAGGGTTCCCCGGGTGGATTAGGGGTTTTCTGAGGGGTACAGATACATACAGGCTGTAGGGGTCCCTGGGAGGCTTAGGGGGTTTGTGGGGGGCAGCGATACCTAAGTCCAGGCAATAGGGCTTCCAGGGGGAATTAGTGTGTTGTGGGGCACAGATACCTAGATCCAGGCTGGAGGGTTCCCGATGGGCGGGGGCTTAGGCAGTTTGTGTTCGGCAAAGATACCTACCTCCAGGCTGGAGGGGTGTCTCGGCACTTAGGGATTGTGGTGGGGCACAGATACCTCCGTCCAGGCTGGAGGGTCCCTGGGGAGCTTAGCGGGTTTGTAGGGGGCACAGATACCTAAATCCAGGCTGGAGGGATCCAGGGGGGGCTGATGGGGTTCAGGGGCCACAGATACTTATCTCTAGGCTGTAGTGGTCCCTGGTGGGCTTAGGGGGTTTTAAGGGGCCCCAGATACCTAAGTCCATGCTGTAGGCATCCCTACAGGTGCTTATAGGTTCATGGGGTGCACAGATACTTATGTCCAGGCTGGAGGGGGCAGGGGGGGTTGGGGTTTCATGGGGGGCACAGATACGAACCTCCAGGCTGTAGGAGTCCCAGGGAGGCTGTGGGGGTACAGATACCTACATCTAGCCTGGAGGGGTCCTGGGGGGTATAGAGGGTTTGCAGGGGGCACAGATACCTAGGTACAGGCTGTCGGTGTCCCGAGGAGATGAGGCGGTTCACTGGGGGCTCAGATACATCCAGGCTGGGTGTGTCCCGAGGAGCTTAGGGGGTTCGTACGGTGCTCAGACACCTGTGTCCAGGCTGTAGAGATTCCTGGGGGGTTAGGGGGTTCGTGGGGGTCACAGGTAGTTACGTCCAGGCTGAAGGGGTAATGGGAGTGTTTAAGTGATCGGGGCTGACACAGATACCTACGTCCAGGGTCTAGGGGTCCCGAGGGGATTGGGGTTTGAGGGGGGAACAGATACCTACGTCATAGCTGGAGGTGTCTTGGGTGGTTTAGGAGGTTCGTTGGAGTCACAGGTACCTAAGTCCAGGCTGTAGGGGTTCCTGGGGCATTCAGGGATTTCTGGGGGTCACAGATACCTACGTGCAGACTAGAGGGGTCCCAGAGGTCTTAGGAGAATTATGGGGGTCACAGATACCTACATGCAGACTGGAGTGGTCCTGGAGCGCTTAGGAGATTTATGGGGGGCACAGATACCAACATACTGGCTGTAAAGTTCCCTGGGGGGCTTTGTGGGTTCGGGGGGCACAGATACCAATGTCCTGGCTGTAGATGTTCCTGGGGTACATAGAGGGGCTGTGGTCGCACATAACCCTACATCCAGGCTGTCGGGGTCCCGGGGGCCCCTGGCCAAATTGGGTCTCCCTCACGGTGGCCCCAGGGCTGGAGGAGCTCCCACTCCCTGATATGGCGCAGAGGCTGCAGCAGGGGCACAGAGCTTCTCTGGTGTCAGGGCCACAGCGGGGCAGGGGTAAAGGAGTGAGACCAGAGAAGCTCTGTGCCCCTGCTGCAGCCCCCAGGTAATAGAAGGGAGTGGGAGCTCTTCCAGCCCTGAGGCCACCGTGGAGGAACATCTACAGCCAGGACATTGGTATCTGTCATACATTAGAAGCAAGAGGAAGACTAAGGACAGGGTAGGCCCACTGCTCAGTGAGGAGGGGGAAACAGTAACGGGAGACTTGGAAATGGCAGAGATGCTTAATGACTTCTTTGTTTCAGTCTTCACTGAGAAGTCTGAAGGAATGTCTAGTATAGTGAATGCTTACGGGAAGAGGGTAGGTTTAGAAGAGAAAATAAGGAAAGAGCAAGTAAAAAATCACTTAGAAAAGTTAGATGCCTGCAAGTCACCAGGGCCTGATGAAATGCATCCTAGAATACTGAAGGAGTTAATAGAAGAGATATCTGAGCCTCTAGCTATTATCTTTGGGAAATCATGGGAGACGGGGGAGATTCCAGAAGACTGGAAGGGGGCAAATATAGTGCCCATCTATAAAAAGGGAAATAAAAACAACCCAGGAAACTACAGACCAGTTAGTTTAACTTCTGTGCCAGGGAAGATAATGGAGCAGGTAATCAAAGAAATCATCTCCAAACACTTGGAAGGTGGTAAGGTGATAGGGAATAGCCAGCATGGATTTGTAAAGAACAAATCGTGTCAAACTAATCTGATAGCGTTCTTTGATAGGATAACGAGCCTTGTGGATAAGGGAGAAGCGGTGGATGTGATATACCTAGACTTTAGTAAGGCATTTGATACGGTATCGCATGATATTCTTATAGATAAACTAGGAAAGTACAATTTAGATGGGGCTACTATGAGGTGGGTGCATAACTGGCTGGATAACCGTACTCAGAGAGTAGTTGTTAATGGCTCCCAATCCTGCTGGAAAGGTATAACAAGTGGGGTTCCGCAGGGGTCTGTTTTGGGACCGGATCTGTTCAATATCTTCATCAACGATTTAGATGTTGGCATAGAAAGTACGCTTATTAAGTTTGCGGATGATACCAAACTGGGAGGGATTGCAACTGCTTTGGAGGACAGGGTCAAAATTCAAAATGATCTGGACAAATTGGAGAAATGGTCTGAGGTAAACAGGATGAAGTTCAATAAAGATAAATGCAAAGTGCTCCACTTAGGAGGGAACAATCAGTTTCACACATACAGAATGGGAAGAGACTGTCTAGGAAGGAGTATGGCAGAAAGAGATCTAGGGCTCGTAGTAGACCACAAGCTTAATATGAGTCAACAGTGTGATACTGTTGCAAAAAAAGCAAACGTGATTCTGGGATGCATTAACAGGTGTGTTGTAAACAAGACACGAGAAGTCATTCTTCTGCTTTACTCTGCGCTGGTTAGGCCTCAACTGGAGTATTGTGTCCAGTTCTGGGCACCACATTTCAAGAAAGATGTGGAGAAATTGGAGAGGGTCCAGAGAAGAGCAACAAGAATGATTAAAGGTCTTGAGAACATGACCTATGAAGGAAGGCTGAAGGAATTGGGTTTGTTTAGTTTGGAAAAGAGAGGACATGATAGCAGTTTTCAGGTATCTAAAAAGGTGTCATCAGGAGGAGGGAGAAAACTTGTTCACCTTAGCCTCCAATGATAGAACAAGAAGCAATGGGCTTAAACTGCAGCAAGGGAGATTTAGGTTGGACATTAGGAAAAAGTTCCTAACTGTCAGGGTAGTTAAACACTGGAATAGATTGCCTAGGGAAGTTGTGGAATCTCCATCTGTGGAGATATTTAAGAGTAGGTTAGATAAATGTCTATTAGGGATGGTCTAGACAGTATTTGGTCCTGCCATGAGGGCAGGGGACTGGACTCGATGACCTCTCGAGGTCCCTTCCAGTCCTAGAGTCTATGAGTCTATGAGTAATCTGTGCCCCCCATAAACCACCTAATCCCGACGGGAACCCCTACAGCCAGGATGTTGGTATCTGTCCCCCTATAAATCTCCTAAGCCCTCTGGAACCCTTCCAGTCTGAACGTAGGTATCTGTGACCCCCAGAAATCCCCGAATACCCCAGGAACCCCTACAGGCTGGACTTAGGTATCTGTGACTCCAACGAACCTCCTAAACCACCCAGGACCCCTTCAGTTAGGACGTAGGCATCTGTTCCCCCCTCAACCTCCAATCCCCTCGGGACCCCTAGACCCTGGACGTAGGTATCTGTGTCCACCCCGATTCCCTAAGCACCCCCATTACCCCTTTAGCCTGGACGTAGGTATCTGTACTCCCACAAACCCCCTAAACGTCCCAGCGACCCCTTCAGCCTGGAAGTCCCTATCCGTGACACCCACGAACCTCTAACCTCCCATGGATCCCTACAGCCTGGACACAGGTGTCTGAGCACCCCACAAACCCCCTAAGCTCCTCGGGACACAGGTAGCCTGGATGTATCTGAGCCCCTAGTGAACCGCCTAATCTCCTCGGGACACCGACAGCCTGTACCTAGGTATCTGTGCCCCCTACAAACCCCCTATAACCCCCAGGACCCATCCAGACTAGATGTAGGTATCTGTACCCCCACAGCCTCCCTGGGACTCCTACAGCCTGGAGGTTTGTATCTGTGCCCCTCATGAAACCCCAACCCCCCCTGTCCCCTCCAGACTGGACATAAGTATCTGTGCACCCCACGAACCCATAAGCACCTGTAGGGACGCCTACAGCATGGACTTAGGTATCTGGGGCCCCCCAAAACCCCCTAAGCCCACCAGGGACCCCTATAGCCTAGAGATAAGCATCTGTGCTCCCTGAACCCCATAAGCCCCCCCTGGACCCATCCAGCCTGGACTTAGGTATCTGTGCCCCACATGAACCCGCTAAGCCCCCCAGGGACCCTCCAGCCTGGATGGAAGTATCTGTGCCCCCCACAACCCCTAAGTGCCGAGAAACCCCTCCAGCCTGGAGGTAGTTATCTGTGCCCACCGGAAACCGCTTTAGCCCCCCCAGGGACCACTCCAGCCTGGATATACATATCTGTGCCCCTCCCCACAAACCACCTAAGCCCCCCGGGACCCCTCCAGACTGGATGTAGGTATCTGTGGCCCCCCAAAGCCCTAAGCCCCCCCAGAATGCCTATAGCCTGGACGTAGGTATCTGTGTCTCCTACAGTACCACTAAGCCCTCCCCAGGGACCCCTCCAGGACATACATAGGTATCTGTGCCCCTCATCAAGTCCCTATACCCCCAGGGATCACTGTGCTCACCACAACCCCCTAAGCGTCCAGGGACCCCTTCAGCCTGGACGTAAATATTGCTGTCCTCCAGGAAGCCTTTAATCCCCACCAGGACCTCTACAGCCTGTACTCAAGTACCTATGCCCCTCACAGCCCCCCTAACTCTCCCAGGGTCCCGCCCATACTGGATGTAGATATCTGTGACCCTACGAACCCCCGTAAGCCCTCGAGGGATCTCTACAGCCTCCACGTAGGTGCGATGCTCTGTGCATTACCCTGTGTGGCCACATGGTGTCACTGTTGCTTCATGCAGGAAATGCTCTGTGCATTACGCTGTCTCACCACATGGTGTCACTGTTGCTCCATGCAGGAAATGCTCTGTGCATTACCCTGCATGACCAAATGGTGTCACTGTTGCTCCATGCAGGAAATGCTCTGTGTATTACCCAGCGTGACCACATGGTGTCACTGTTGCTCCATGCAGTAAATGCTCTGTGCATTACCCTGTGTGGCCACATGGTGTCACTGTTGCTCCATGCAGGAAATGCTCTGTGCATTACCCTGCGTCACCACATGGTGTCACTGTTGCTCCATGCAGGAAATGCTCTGTGCATTACCCTGCGTGACCACATGGTGTCACTGTTGCTGCATGCAGCAAAAGCTCTGTGTATTACCCTGCGTGACCACATGGTGTCACTGTTGCTCCATGCAGGAAATAATCTGTGCATTACCCTGCGTCGCCACACGGTGCCACTGTTGCTCCATGCAGGAAATGCTCTGTGCATTACCCTGCGTGACCACATGGTGTCACTGTTGCTCCATGCAGGAAATGCTCTGTGCATTACCGGCGTCGCCACATGGTGCCACTGTTGCTCCATGCAGGAAATGCTCTGTGCATTACCCTGTGTGGCCACACGGTGTCACTGTTGCTCCATGCGGGGAAATGTTCTGTGTATTACACTGCATGACCACATGGTGTCACTGTTGCTTCATGCAGGAAATGCTCTGTGCATTACCCTGCGTGACCACATGGTGTCACTGTTGCTCCATGCGAGGAAATGCTCTGTGTATTACCCTGTGTGGCCACATGGTGCCACTGTTGCTCCATGCAGGAAATGCTCTGTGCATTACCCTGTGTGGCCACACGGTGTCACTGTTGCTCCATGCGGGGAAATGTTCTGTGTATTACCCTGCATGACCACATGGTGTCATTGTTGCTTCATGCAGGAAATGCCCTGTGCATTACCCTGCGTGACCACATGGTGTCACTGTTGCTCCATGCGGGGAAATGCTGTGTGTATTACTCTGTGTGGCCACATGGTGTCACTGTTGCTCCATGCGGGGAAATGCTCTGTGCATTACCCTGCGTGACCATATGGGTTCACCGTTGCTCCATGCAGGAAATGCTCTGTGCATTACCCTGCGTGGCCACACGGTGCCACTGTTGCTCCATGCGTAGAAATGCTTTGTGCATTACCCTGCATGGCCACACGGTGTCACTCTTGCTCCATGCAGGAAATGCTCTGTGTATTACCCTGTGTGGCCACACGGTGTCACTGTTGCTCTATGCAGGAGATGCTCTGTGCATTACCCTGTGTGGCCACACGGTGTCACTGTTGCTCCATGCAGGAAATGCTCTGTGCATTACCCTGCATGGCCACACAGTGTTACTGTTGCTCCATGCGCGAAATGCTCTGGGCATTACTGTGATGGAGTGGGGACTGTCTGTGTGGGGGATGGGAGAGCAGGGGGTGACTTTAGGTGAGGGACAGGACCTAAGCCTGTAACTCGAGCTAGGCAGGGCTGAGAGAGTGAGCACCTTTGCCCGGGAAGCTGGACACAGGAAGGGGTTGGCTGGAGGGAGTAGGTTCAGTTTTTTTTTTGAGCTGGGTAGTTGGAATTCAGAGAATCCCAAACTGGGAACTAAGCTTCCTGAACCCCCAGAGGGACTCGACTGACGGGTCCTGTTTGTGTCCCAAAGCCCTGCTGTATCCTTCGTTCCTGTTGGCCAAAACAACCCTCTGTTTTACTGGCTGGCTGAGTCACTGTGTGTCCCTGGAAGAGGGGTGCAGGGCCAGATTCCACCACACTCCATGACACCCCCTAAGCCCCTCTGGGACCCCTGCAGCTGGGACGTAGGTATCTGTGCCCCCCACCAAACCCCTGAGCCCCCCAGGGACCCCTACAGCCTGGGCCTAGATCTCTGTGCCCCCCAGAAACCTCCTCAAATCCCCAGGGACCCCTTCAGCCTGGACATAGGTGGAACCCGTCTGCCAGGCTGAATTGATAGCAGCAAGGACTGGGTTCAATACATAGGGGTCCCTTCCCTATTACGTAATGCAAACCAGATCGAGCCCTCACCCAGTGACATGGGAAAATTTTACATACACACCCCTAGGTGCCTCAAAGAGGCAATACTTCCCCTCTCGCAATCATAGAATCTGGGTATCGCAGAAAATGTTTAATAACGTGAGATAAACAACATAGCATTAAATTTGGAAAACACCTCAACTAGGCCGTGTCCTTTTCCCTGGGCTCTAGAATCTAGCAATCCCGAAATCACCCCAAGACTCCAAAGTACAATACCTCAAATATTTCAAGACTCCAGCAACCCCATAATCACCCACATTCCCGCAGCCCCAGAGTTCAAGAGTCTATCTGCCGGGTTTTCCCCCCTGCCAGCCTGGGTAGAAAGGGGCACCTTACGTGGTCCACTGCTGTCTGCCCTGCCTCTCCGTGGGATTCTGCTTCTACCTTTCCCACAAACTGCTCAGCTCAGTCCACCAGCTGCTATGCTCCACCAGCCAACCTGTGATCTCCTCTAGCTGTCTCCAAAAACTGCTTCCTTACTTCACTCCGTGAGCCATTCCAAGTGTTCCACAAACTGCTCTTCTCCATCAACTACTCTGCAATAAAGTTTCAAACTCCCCCACTATCGAACACAGCACTTCAGTGACTTCAGCTCAAGAACCTGGATCTTCAGTTATTAAGAAATTCAACAACCACATCTACTATTCAACTGTTAAAAAAGAAAAAGATGTAATTGGTGTTTCTAGCTCATCCAAGGAGCCCACTCCCTTGTCTAGTGAGTGCTACTCAACTGATGATGAGAATCCCTGTCTCAAAGCTGTTTCACAGTTCCTCATCCACACAATCAGGGTGTCAACACTCCACATCTCACACCCCAACAACAAATAAACTGGGGATACCATAGCTGCCAAAGTAACCATCCCAGGCTTCCGTGGCCATGTCACGCACGGTGAGTGTGTCTATGCAAACAAGATCAGAGCCTGAAATCCTTTTCCACACTTGTAATAACCTTAGTCCCAGATCTGGACCTTAGCGTCCAAAATATGGGGGTTAGCATGAAATCCTCCAAGCTTAGCTACCAGCTTGGACCTGGTACTTGCTGCCACCACCCAAAAAATTAGAGTGTTTTGGGGCACTCTGGTCCCCCTGAAAAACCTTCCCTGGGGACCCCAAGACCCAAATCCCTTGAGTCTCACAACAAAGGGAAATAATCCTTTTTCCCTTCCCCCCTCCAGGTGCTCCTGGAGAGATACACAGACACAAGCTCTGTGAAACTACACAGAGTGATCCCCCTCTCTGTTCCCAATCCTGGAAACAAAGAGAACTTTCCTATTCCCCCAGAGGGAATGCAAAAGCAGGCTAGCAAATCCAACCCACACACAGATCTCCCCTGATTTCTTCCTCCCACCAATTCCCTGGTGAGTACAGACTCAATTTCCCTGAAGTAAAGAAAAACTCCAACAGGTCTTAAAAGAAAGCTTTATATAAAAAGAAAGAAAAATAAGTACAAATGTTCTCTCTGTATTAAGATGATACAACACAGGGCCAATTGCTTAAAAGAATATTGAATAAACAGCCTTATTCAACAAGAATACAAATCAAAGCACTCCAGCACTTATATTCATGCAAATACCAAAGAAAAGAAACCATATAACTTACTATCTGATCTCTTTGTCCTTACACTTGGAAACAGAAGACTAGAAAAAAAGAAACTACTTCTCCAAAGCTCAGAGAAAGCAGGCAGGCAGACAAAGACTGAGACACTCAATTCCCTCCACCCAAAGTTGAAAAAATCCGGTTTCCTGATTGGTCCTCTGGTCAAGTGCTTCAGGTGAAAGAGACATTAACCCTTAGCTATCTGTTTATGACACGCCCCCCAAATTGCAGACAGTGGGGAAGCTCACTGGCGGCGATTTCCTTCTAGAACTTGAAAATAAACAGATTAATACAACACATGCACCTTTACATATACCCCTAAGTATATAACTAACAGACTTCTACATTTTAAGAACACTTTTTAACTACTGAATTCTGGGAAACTCTCACGGGAGAGTGCATCAGCTACTTTGTTAGAAGCTCCTGTGATGTGTTGAATTTCAAAATCAAAATCTTGGAGAGCCAAACTCCAACGAAGAAGTTTCTTGTTGTTCCCCTTGGCAGTATGAAGCCACTGTAGTGCAGCATGGTCAGTTTGTAGTTGGAACCGCCGTCCCCAAACATATGGGCGTAGCTTTTCCAGGGCGTACACAAAGGCATAGCATTCCTTTTCACTGACTGACCAGTGACTTTCCCTCTCAGACAGTTTCTTGCTGAGAAACACGACAGGATGGAAGTTGTGATCTGTTGCTTCCTGCATGAGCACTGCTCCTATACCACGCTCAGATGCATCGGTGGTTACTAGGAATGGCTTGTCAAAATCCGGGGCCCTGAGCACAGGGTCAGACATGAGCATCGCCTTAAGCTGGGTAAAGGCCTTTTGACACTCATCAGTCCACTTAACGGCATTTGGCTGGGTCTTTTTGGTCAGGTCGGTCAGTGGGGCAGCGATTTGGCTGTAGTGTGGTACAAATCGCCTGTAGTATCCGGCCAAGCCTAAGAAGGATTGGACCTGCTTCTTTGACTTTGGGACAGGCCACTTTTGGATAGCATCCACCTTGGCCTGTAGGGGGTTTATGGTTCCTCGACCCACCTGGTGCCCCAGGTAAGTCACTCTGTTTTGGCCTATTTGACACTTTTTGGCCTTAACAGTTAGTCCTGCCTGCCTGATGCGCTCAAAGACCTTTTCCAGGTGTAGTAGGTGTTCGGGCCAGGAGTCCGAAAAAATGGCCACATCATCGAGGTAGGCAACTGCAAATTCTCCCAGTCCAGCTAGTAGACCATCGACCAGCCTCTGGAAGGTGGCGGGTGCATTTCGAAGGCCGAAAGGAAGGACATTGAATTCATACACCCCCGCATGGGTGACGAATGCTGACCTCTCCTTGGCAGGTTCATCTAGCGGTACTTGCCAGTACCCCTTGGTTAAGTCTATTGTAGAGATGAACTGGGCACGTCCCAACTTCTCCAATAGCTCATCGGTACGTGGCATTGGATAGTTGTCCGGACGAGTTACAGCATTTAGCTTACGGTAGTCCACGCAAAAGCGTATGTCCCCATCTGGTTTGGGTACCAGAACCACTGGAGATGCCCATGCACTGGTAGATGAGCGGATTATACCCATCTGTAGCATGTTCTGGACCTCCCGTTCTATAGCAGCTTGGGCATGAGGAGACACTCGGTAGGGTGGGGTTCTGATTGGGTGAGCATTACCTGTATCAATGGAGTGGTATGCCCGTTCAGTCCGTCCTGGGGTGGCTGAGAACAATGGGGCGAAGCTAGTGCACAGCTCCTTGATTTGTTGCCGCTGCAGACGTTCCAGGGTGGTTGAGAGGTTCACCTCTTCCACGCCACCGTCTTTTTTCCCGTCGTAGTAGACACCGTCAGGCCACTCAGCATCCTCTCCCTGGACTGTAAACTGACAAACCTGTAAATCTCTGGAATAGAAAGGCTTGAGAGAATTAACATGGTACACTTTAGGCTTTAGTGAGGAATTGGGAAATGCTATGAGGTAGTTTACAGCTCCCAGGCGCTCTTGGACCGTGAAGGGCCCTTCCCATGATGCTTCCATCTTATGGGCCTGTTGCGCCTTCAAGACCATAACCTGGTCTCCTACCTTGAAGGACCGATCTCTGGCATGTCTGTCATACCAGGCCTTTTGCTCTTCCTGAGCATCCTTTAGATTCTCTCTAGCAAGGGCTAAAGAGTGTCGGAGGGTGCTTTGTAGGTTGCTTACAAAGTCCAGAATGTTAGTTCCTGGAGAAGGCGTAAACCCCTCCCATTGCTGCTTTACCAACTGTAATGGCCCCTTAACCTCGTGACCATACACAAGTTCAAATGGTGAAAACCCTAAACTGGGATGTGGTACAGCCCTGTAGGCAAACAGCAACTGCTGCAACACTAGGTCCCAATTATTGGAGAATTCGTTGATGAATTTTCGTATCATGGCCCCCAAAGTTCCATTGAACCTTTCCACCAGGCCATTGGTTTGATGGTGGTACGGGGTGGCAACCAAGTGATTCACCCCATGAGTTTCCCACAGTTTTTCCATGGTCCCTGCCAGGAAATTAGACCCTGAATCTGTAAGGATGTCAGAGGGCCAACCTACCCTGGCAAAGATGTCTGTTAGGGCCAGGCACACCGTGTTAGCCCGGGTGTTGCCTAGAGCTACTGCTTCCGGCCATCGGGTAGCAAAGTCCACTAAAGTCAGTACGTACTGCTTTCCTCTGGGCGTCTTTTTTGGGAAAGGGCCCAGAATATCCACAGCTACTCGCTGAAATGGGACCTCAATTATGGGGAGTGGCTGGAGAGGGGCCTTGACCTGGTCTTGAGGCTTTCCCACTCTTTGGCATACCTCACAAGACCGGACATACTTGGCAACGTCCTTGCCCATCCCCTCCCAGTGGAAGGACTTCCCCAACCGGTCCTTGGTTCTGTTCACCCCAGCATGGCCACTGGGATGATCATGGGCTAAGCTTAAGAGCTTCCCCCGGTACTTAGTTGGAACCACCAACTGTTTTTGCGGCTGCCATTCTTCCCGGTGTCCACCAGAAAGAATTTCCTTGTATAAAAGTCCTTGGTCTATAACAAACCGGGATCGATTGGAAGAGCTGAGAGGCGGTGGGGTGCTCCGTGCCGCCGCCCAAGCTTTCTGAAGGCTGTCATCCGCTTCCTGCTCAGTCTGGAACTGTTCCCTTGAGGCTGGGGTCACCAGTTCTTCCTCAGACTGTGGACTTGGGCTTGGTCCCTCTGGAAGCGATGTAGGTGATGGGGTTGTTTCCAGTGCTGGTGAACCGCTCTCCGCTGGTGCACCTGAGGGTATTTCAGGCTCTGGCTGAGCCTTTTGGGTATGGCTGTCTGTTGCTTCTGCCAGTTTTGGCTCGCTGGCGCCCTCTGGCGTTGAGTTTGAAGATGTAGTTGCACTTGCTGGTGCTGGTTGTTGTTCCAGTTCTGGGCCTGGGACTGGAGATGCTGTGGCTGTTTCAGTGGTAGGCATGGAATCCGGGTCCACTACCTCTGTCTGGGTCTCTGGTAACACAGACGGGGCCTCTGTGGACGGCTCAGGAACAGGAATGGGTCTGGAAGCTTGCCTGGTTTGGCTACGTGTAACCATTCCCACTCTCTTGGCCCGCCTCACCTGGTTGGCCAAGTCTTCCCCCAGTAGCATGGGGATAGGATAATTGTCATAGACTGCAAAAGTCCACATTCCTGACCAGCCTTTGTACTGGACAGGCAGTTGAGCTGTAGGCAAGTCTACAGCTTGTGACATGAAGGGGTAAATTGTAACTTTGGCCTTTGGGTTGATGAATTTGGGGTCAACGAAGGATTGGTGGATAGCTGACACTTGTGCCCCCGTGTCTCTCCACGCAGTAACCTTCTTTCCGCCCACTCTCAAATTTTCCCTTCGCTCCAAGGGTATTTGAGAGGCATCCGGGCCTGGGGATCTTTGGGGTGATGGTGGTGTAATGAATTGCACTCGCATGGTGTTCTTGGGACACTTGGCCTTGATATGTCCCAGTTCATTACACTTAAAGCATCTTCCATCTGATGGGTCACTGGGCCGAGGTGAGTTACTGGAGACTGGTGAGGTTGAAGGGTAGGGTATTTGTGGCTTTACTTGGGTGGTATGTGGGGTCTTTGGCTGTCCTCGGTTGTAGGGTTTATGGTCTGTGTGCCCCCTGGGGTAATCGTTCCCCTTGACAGTAGCTTTCTTGCTTTCTGCCAGTTCCATCCATTTGGCTCCAATCTCCCCCGCCTCAGCGATATTCTTGGGGTGTCCATCTTGTATGTACCGTGTGATGTCTTCAGGAACACCATCCAAGAACTGCTCCATTTGTATGAGGAGGTTCAGTTCTTCCAAGGTTTGAATGTTGTTTCCTGTTATCCAGGCCTCATAGTTTTTTGCAATGTAGTAGGCGTGTTTGGGAAATGACTCCTCTGGTTTCCACTTTTGGTTTCTGAAACGCCGACGGGCATGATCTGGGGTTATCCCCATCCTGTATCTGGCCTTGGTTAGAAAAAGTTTATAGTCATTCATTTGGTGCTTAGGCATTTCAGCTGCCACCTCTGCTAAAGGTCCACTGAGCTGTGACCTCAATTCTACCATGTACTGGTCTTCGGGAATGCTGTACCCAAGACAGGCTCTTTCAAAATTTTCCAAGAAGGCCTCGGTGTCATCACCTGCCTTGTAGGTGGGAAATTTCCTGTGCTGTGGAGCAATAATTGGCGCCGGGTTGTTAGGGTTGGCTGGAGTCTGTTGCTTAGCCTTTTCTAATTCCATGGCCTGTTGGTGGGCTTCCCTCTGGAGTTCTATCTGTCTTCTGTGGGCTGCCTCGTCTTCTGCTTGTTTCCTTCGGTGGGCCACCTCTTCTTCTTCTAGTTTTCTTTTGTGTGCTGCCTCTTTGGCTGCCTGTTCTCTTTGGTAGGCTGCCAGTTTGATGCTTTCTTCCTTTTCTTTCAGCTCCACCTCTTTTTGTCTTTTTTCCAGTTGTCGCCTGTGTTCAGCTTCTTTGATTTGTGCCTCGGCCTCCATTTTTGTCTTGGTAGACATGGTTCCTGTTTTCTTGTGTTGGGGTGCCCTCCGGTGTTTATCTTCTGAACTGCAGGTTCTCTGTTGCCTCCTGAAGTCTGCCTAGCAACAGTGCCTTTAGCTAATTTTCCTTTTCTCTCTCTAGCTAATGTTCAATGAAGGGAAACCAGAAAAACCACTTTATTTGCATGCCTATAAGTGCTGCTACTTGCCTCCTAATGGGAGGGCTATTGCATGACAAAAGACCCTTAACATGCAAGCCACAAACTGCCAGAGAGAGCAGAAAAAAAAATTTCTCTCTGGTTCCCTTTTAAAACCAACTGCTTCTCTCTGCTAAAAAGCCCTTAGCAGAGAAGAGAAAAATACAATATTTCTACTGGCTTCTGGATTCTGTCTATCTCCCACCGCTGCTACTCATGTAATAACCTTAGTCCCAGATCTGGACCTTAGCGTCCAAAATATGGGGGTTAGCATGAAAACCTCCAAGCTTAGCTACCAGCTTGGACCTGGTACTTGCTGCCACCACCCAAAAAATTAGAGTGTTTTGGGGCACTCTGGTCCCCCTGAAAAACCTTCCCTGGGGACCCCAAGACCCAAATCCCTTGAGTCTCACAACAAAGGGAAATAATCCTTTTTCCCTTCCCCCCTCCAGGTGCTCCTGGAGAGATACACAGACACAAGCTCTGTGAAACTACACAGAGTGATCCCCCTCTCTGTTCCCAATCCTGGAAACAAAGAGAACTTTCCTATTCCCCCAGAGGGAATGCAAAAGCAGGCTAGCAAATCCAACCCACACACAGATCTCCCCTGATTTCTTCCTCCCACCAATTCCCTGGTGAGTACAGACTCAATTTCCCTGAAGTAAAGAAAAACTCCAACAGGTCTTAAAAGAAAGCTTTATATAAAAAGAAAGAAAAATAAGTACAAATGTTCTCTCTGTATTAAGATGATACAACACAGGGCCAATTGCTTAAAAGAATATTGAATAAACAGCCTTATTCAACAAGAATACAAATCAAAGCACTCCAGCACTTATATTCATGCAAATACCAAAGAAAAGAAACCATATAACTTACTATCTGATCTCTTTGTCCTTACACTTGGAAACAGAAGACTAGAAAAAAAGAAACTACTTCTCCAAAGCTCAGAGAAAGCAGGCAGGCAGACAAAGACTGAGACACTCAATTCCCTCCACCCAAAGTTGAAAAAATCCGGTTTCCTGATTGGTCCTCTGGTCAAGTGCTTCAGGTGAAAGAGACATTAACCCTTAGCTATCTGTTTATGACAACACTCGCCATAATTCACCACCAGATGTGAGGGTAGAGTTCATCCTGCTTCTGCTTACAGAGGTATCTGTGCCCCCCACAACCCCCTAATCCCACCAGAATCCATCAAGCCCAGATAATGGTATCTGTGATCTCCACAAACCTCTAAGCCCCCCAGGGAACCCACAAGCCCAGATGTAGGCATCTGTATGCCCCACAGACCCCTTAATACCCACAGGAACCTTCCAGACTGTAGGTAGGTATCTGTGACCCCTAGAGCCCCACAAAGTCCCTCCGGACCCCTACAGCATGGATGTTTGTATCTGTGACCGAGAAAAACCGCCTAAGCTAACCAGGGCCACCTACCATCAGGATGTAGGTATCTGTTCCCCCCCCAAACACACCTAATCCCCCCAGAACCCCTCCAGCCTAGATGTAGGTATCTCTGAACCCACAAATCCGCTAAGACATGACAGGACCCCTCCAGCATCAACATAGGTATCTGTGCCCACACAACCCTCCTAAGACCCCCAAAACCCCTCCAGCCTAGACGCAGGTATCTGTGCCCAGCATGAACCCCCTAAGGTCCCTAGGACCCCTCTTGCCTGGATGAATGTATCTGTGCCCCTTACAAACCCCTAAGCCCCCCCCCAGGATCCCTATAGACCGGACTTAGATATCTCTGCACCCTCACGAACCCACTGATCCTCCCAGCGACCCCTACAGCATGGAAGCAGGTATCTGTACCCCAAAATTCCCCAAAGCAACCCCAGGACCCCTACAGCCTCGATATAGGTATCTGTGCCCCCGCACAACTCCCTAATACCCCCAGAACTCCTCCAGCCTGGACGTAGATATTTGTGACTTCCAGGAACCCCCAAAGCCCTCCCCAGGACTTCTCCAGTCCCTACATAGGTATCTCTGCCCCCCACCAGCCTTCTAAGACTCATAGGGCCCCCACCAGCCTGGTTATAGCTAGTGTACGCCACACAAACCCCCTAAGCTCCCCAGGGCCCCCTCCAACCGGTACGTAGGTATCTGCGCAACCACAAACCCTTAAGTCCCCCAGAGACCCCTCCAGACCATACGTAGGTTTCTGTGACCCTTACCAACTCCTTAAACCCCCAGGGACCACTACAGCATGGACGTATGTATCTATGCTCACCACAACCCCCTAAGCCATCCAGGGACCTCTCCAGCCCTGACGTAGATATTTGTGCCCCTCATGAAGCCCCTAATGCCCACCAGAATGTCTCCAGCCTGGACGTAGCTATCTGTGCCCCCCACGACCCCTAAGCCCCCCAGGGATCTCTACAGCCTCTACATAGGCGTGATGCTCTGTGCATTACCCTGCATGGCCACATGTTGTCACTGTTCTTCTATGAGAGAAATGCTCTGTGTATTACCCTGCGTGGCCACATGGAATCACTGTTGCTCCATCCAGGAAATGCTCTGTGCATTTCCCTGCATGGCCACATGGTGTCACTGTTGGTCCATGCAGGAAATGCTCTGTCCATTACCTGGTGTGGTCACAAGGCGTCAATGTTGCTCCATGCGGGAAATGCTCTGTGCATTACCCTGCCTGGCCACATGGTGTCACAGTTGCTCCATATGGGAAATGTTCTGTGCCTTACCGTGCGTGGCCACATGGTGTCACTGTTGCTCCATGCGGGAAATGCTCTGTGCATTACCCAGTGTGGCCACACAGTGTCACTGTGGCTCCATGCGGGAAATGCTCTGGGCATTACTGTGATGGAGTAGGGACTGTCTGTGTGGGGGATGGGAGAGCAGGGGGTGACTTTAGGACCGGACACGTGCTCAGCCTGTAACCTGAGCTAGGCGCGGGGAGGGGTCAGCACCTTTGCCCGGGAAGCTGGACACAGCAAATGGCCAGCTGGAGGGAGTTGGGTTAGTTCAGTTTCGGTTTTGGTCTGGGTGGTTGGAATTCAGGGATTCCCAAACTGGGAACTAAGTTTCCTGAACCCCTAGAAGGACTTGATTGTGGGGTCCTGCTTGTGCCTCCAAGCTCTGCTGTATCCTTCGCTCCTGTTGTCCAATAAACCTTCTGTTTTACTGGCTGGCTGAGAGTCACTGTGAGTCCCATGAAGAGGGGTGCAGGACCGGACTCCCCCACACTCCGTGACAGACCCTAAGCCCCTCAGAGACCCCTGCAGCCTGGACGTAGGTATCTGTGCCCCCCACAAACCCCCTAAGCCCCCGAGGGACCTATACAGCCAGAACATTGGTATCTGTACCCCGTATAGACTCCATAAGCCCCTTGCGACACTCCAGTGTGCACGTAGGTATATGTGCCCCTCAGAAACCCTCTAAGACCCCAGGAACCCCTACAGCCTGGACATAGGTATTTGCACTCCCACAACCCCCCTAACCCCCCCCTCCCGGGACATCTACAATCTGGACGTAGATATCTGTGCCCCTCACGGAACCTCTAACCCCCCCTGGGAATGATACAGCCTGGACATACGTATCTGTGCCCACTCGAACCCCTAAAACCCACTGGTACCCCTACAGCCTGGACATCGTAGGTGTCTTTGGCCCCCACAAATCCCCTAAGACTCCCAGGATGCCTCCAGCCTGGACGTAGGTATCTTTGCCCCCCACTAACCCCCTAAGCCTCCCTGGTAACCCTACAGCCTGGATGTAGGAATATGTGCCCCCCACGAACCCTCTAAGCCCCCATGGGACCCCTAGAGCATGGAGATTGGTATCTGTGTCCCCCCAAAACTCTCTAAGCCCCCCAGGGACCGCTATGGCCTGGACATAGGTATCTGTGCACCCCAAGGCCCCTAAGATCCCCCCGACCTCTGCAGCCTGGCTGTAGGTGTGACGGTGCTGCCCGTGGGAGCCAGCTCAGCTCACTCAATCAGAGTGAATTGCAAACAAAACAGGGCAGACAAATCCCAAACGCTGCTGGTTATTTCAATACTTAGATTTACCAAGCCAGCAAAAGCTTCTGTAGTACCTCACTGGTTACTTAGAAGTTTAAACCACTCTGTTCCCTTAAAGTACCCAGCCTCAGGCCTCCGTCCAGACACACCTGTTAGATATGATGATGATTCCTGAAAATCTTACTTCATCATATAAAAGAAAAGATTCTTCCGATCCCAAAGGATCAGCCACATAACCAGGTTCAATTATAACTTAGATTTTACCTAAAATACATGCTATAGCCAATTCTTATTAACTAAGCTAAAATTTATTAGAAAAGAAAAGAGAGAGAGTGAGTGTTGGTTAAAAGATTAATAGACATATACACTTGAATTCAATTTTTGAGGTTCAGATACAAAGTAGAGATGAGCTTGTAGTTGCCAAAAGTCCTTTTAGAAATAGTCCATAGGTTATAATCCACTGTCCATATTCAGGGTGGCTCCAGTCAATGACTGGGGATCTCAATCCTTGTGGCTTAAGGTTTCCCCCTCTTGAAACCCAAAGCAGATCTGAGATGAAGAAGGATCGTGTCCCAGGTTCTTAAACATTTCCAGTAGCCTTTCAGCCTGAGAAAACAATAGGTTTAACTCTTCTTCCAAACATCCTGGCAATTAGTACATCCATCAAACAGTTCAGCTACAGATTACCACAACCTTCAAAGAGACACAGACAATAATACTATTTCACTCAAGTATCATCATAAATGTTAATATTCTTTTTTTGCTCTTTGAATTAAAACTATAGCAATAGACAAGACTTGTTTGCTGACATCACAAGACCTGAGCAAACACCTCCCCTTCTACCTCTAACACTGCGACTTGCATTTCAAAGCTCTGTTCATTTACATATCTTGTTAACCAGTTTTTAAGGTTCACCCACGGGTCAGGTCAGTCGGTGAGGTGAGTTAATTAACTCTTTCTGGCCCTGTCACCTTTCAATGAGATATTAGATTATACTTATAATGTCACAGTCTCGGTGAGTTGACTGCTGCAGCTCCCCGTAGACTCTGCCTGCGCCTCTCACCGAGCTGGAGTACAGCAGGCGAGGGGAGAGCACTCAATGTATTGCATCTACACTAGACGCGATATATCAACCTTCGCTGGATCGATCGCTGCCCACCGATTCGGCAGGTGGTATAGACATACCCCGAGTATCTGGTGATCGGAGCTGGACCCCCGAGGGGGACACATTGAAGGAACTCAGGGGTTAAGGTGCCTCTGTTGTCAACTGTCAGGGCTGCTGTGGCTCAGAGGAGGGTGCTTGACTGCCTGGCAGGCTTAGGCACCGCAAGCGTTGGAGGTGGGAGAAGTGAAGCGGCCACGGCGTGCTCGGGGTGCTCGTGCTCGGAGCAGGGGTGAGCTCGGGCGACGGGGGTGCCGCAGGGCAGAGCAGGAGAGTTGCCACAAGAGGGGAGCCTCAGGGTGGAGGGGGGAGCTGCCACGGGTGGGGCGCCTCAGGGCAGGGGTGCTGGTGGGGAGGGTGCAAGGTGGAAGTTTCGCCTAGGGCATGAAACTTCCTTGCACCAGCCCTGCCCCACGCCCTCCCTGCAGCCAGCCCTGCACCCCCTGCCCTGCCCTGCCGGCAGTCAGCCTCTGTCTCCAGCCAGCCCTGCACCTTCTGCTTTGCCTGCACCAGCCGCATCCTCCCTGCCCTGTCTCCAGCCAACCCCTGATGCACCCCCCTGCCTGAAGCCAGCCAGCCACGCAGCCCTTGCCCTGCCTGAAGCCAGACCCTACCTCCAGCCAACCCCACATCCACTGGTGCCCTGCACTTCCCAGGGCAGTAACCCTGCACATCTGTTTCAATGAGGGGGGCAGGGAGCAGCTGGGACCCACACATGTGCACACCCTAGGGTGACCAGACAGCAAGTGTGAAAAATCGGGACGGCGTGGGGGGTAATAGGATCCTAGATAAGACCCCAAAATTCGGACTGTCCCTATAAAATTGGGACATCTGGTCACCACAGCACACCCCCAGGACTCCTGAGTTCCATTGCTGGGTTTCCTATTGGTTCCTCTGCTGGTTGTTTTCCTTTTTCTGGGGACTTTGGGCAAGTTGCTCCCCACTCTCGGGCTCTGTCCCCAGCAGTCAAATGGGGATTTCATACCTTCCCGCTATTGGAAAGTGCTGGGAGAATCCCCCAGCAAAAGCTGCTCTGACAGTGCTAAGCAGCATCTGACCATTCAAGGTCGGAGCTCACTGCCCAGGAGGAGTGCTTGGCTCTGGGGTTTCACTTCAGCCCAGTGTAGAGAGAGAGCCCTAACCATGGAGTTTGGCTCAAGAAGACCAAGTCTCCAATTTGTTAAGGGTGTTTTGAATTTCAATCCTGTGCTCCAAAGTGCTTGGTGTCAGTTGTAAACTTTAGGAGCATGCTCTCCACTCCATTTTCCAAATCATTCATGAAAATATAGAATAGTACCTGACACCGGACTGATCCCTGCCAGACCCACTAGGTTCACCCTCCCCTTTGGGCAGCTAAACATGGAGAAGGGCTCCTGGAGTCTTGGCTTTCAACCAGCTCTGCACCCACATTACACTGATTGCAGCTGGACTACATTTCCCTCGTTTGCTTCTGAGAATGTCCTATGGGACTGTGTCGAAAGCCTTAGTAACACCAAGCTAGATCCAATCTATTGTTTACTCACCTCTACCAGGCCCAGAACCCTGCCAAAGAAGGAAAGAGGATTGGTTTGGAATGATTTGTTCTTGACAATTCCACGCTCACTAGTCATAAGAACCAAATCATCCTGTAGGTGCTGCTGACAAACTGAGTGTTTAAGAATGTATTGCAGGATCTCTCCAGCTATGGCAGTCAGGCTGGCTAGTCTGTAAGTCCCAGAGGTCTTTTTGTTCCCTTTGAAAGATAGGTCCTGTCTTGTTCATGGATGGGAAGATGTTCTTTTTCAGGGGTCTCAGACGAGAACTGGGGCACAACACCTAGTTTGTTAAGGCCACAAAAACGGAGGCAGGAACCTCTTCTCTGCTGCTGGCAAAGAACCACAGGTACCTAAAAGATAGGGACTCACATCTTTGAATGGGCTTTAAAAAGGCAGTGGTTAATAAGTTTGGCCCCGACCATTTCTTGTTTCCACAGACTAGACATTTTAGCAAACTTTAGAATTCCTTGGTGCTAAACACTGTGAAACTCCCCTTTCTCCTTCACAGAGGGCTTTAATACTCCTTATCTCACTTGGGCTCTAAACTGCCCATAGGTCGAGAACTGTTCCTGTTCCGATTGGACAGATGGGAGAAGGGAAGTGACCTACCCAAGGCCTACACAACAAGGCGATGGCAGAGCCAGAAAGAGAAGCAACCAGTTCTGACTCCTGTTCTAACAGATGAAAACACCCCAGAGCCCAGGAATCGAGATGGTGGGAAAATTTCATTCAAACCGTTTCAGTCCGAAAATCCCATTTAGACTAAACCAGTTTGTTTCTCAAAATCATAACAAGTGGGATGAAAGATCTTTGCAAAAATATTTTGTTGCAAAACAAAAGCATCTCCTCTTTGTCAGAGTGTGTTAAATTGTCTCCTCGCACACAAAGAGGAGACACTTACATCTCAACCATTAGATAAGATGCTTCAATCTGAGCTAAGTCGTTGCTACTATTAACAATTTCAAAATAAAAAAATACAAATAAAATAGACTATTTCAGCTAATCTATTATGTCATAATCTGGGAAGCTCAGGCTGAGAAAGAAGAATTGACTTGTCTTAGGTCACAGAGCCCGTCAGAGGCAGTGTTGGGAATAGGACAGAAGAGCCCTGATTTTCAAACAAACCATCGGATCTTGAATTTCAGACATTGAATGACCTGAATACTGTGCTCTCAGATGAGCTCCAGACCAACAACAGTGACAGTAATTATTCAGCACGTATTTGAGGAGAACTGCAATGTTAGAGGGAATCATCAACTGCTCAGAGACAATTAATGCAGAGAAGCAGCAAAATTAATCAAAGATAGAACTGGTTCTGACTTATTTACTTGATCTTAAAAGAGAACAACAAGGACCTGAGTCTCCTCCCTGTCAATATCCCCCTGCTCAACCAATCAGGGTAGAGACGGAGGACGGGAGGCTGAGGGTTCTCACCAGAGAGCCCAAAGGATGGCCCAGGTCACCGTTGGGGATCACTGCCCGAGCACTATTTCAGTCCCACATTTTTGGGTGGACCTTCCATAGTGGGAGCTGCAGAGGACTTCCCTGCAACACACACACACACACCTCCGTCCTGTTGTTGGGAAGGGAACAGGAGAAAGGACAAAAGAAGCAAGAGAAGAAGAGGAGGGAGGGATGGAGGAAGAGGTGAAACAAAAAGGACAAACCCTAATGTCCCCAGCGATTCTAAGGGACAAAATCCCAGGTGTGCAATAAAATTCTGCCTCCTTAAGCTCGTGTTTTCCATGCCTAGAATTCACTTGTCACCAGATAGATCAGACTGAACAGGTTTCAAACCTCCAGGAGGCTCTTACCTTCTAAACAGGAACGGCTGTTTTCTAGTAAAATCACTACAAGGGAAGGAGGAAACTCGAAAGAGGTTCCTCCTGGCGCTCACGTCCATGACCCCAAATTATCTCTCAGTCCTCAAAGAGAGACCTGGAGAAAGAAACGTGCTGAAGCAAAGCCACAGAGGTCTCTGAGGTTTCCCTGGCCCCTCGCCCCTGTCCTGCCTGGCTGATGTCAGCATCTCTCTGTGAGGTCACCACCTCCCCACCACCTTTGACCAATAGTCTGAGGTCCTGCAAAAGGCCTTTGTGATGTCACTGCCACACCCCTCCCTTGCTGGGCTAATGTCCTGCCCCTGGCCAGGCACTTTGGAGGTTTGAGCTACTCCCTGTGGATCACCCCACTCAAGGAGCGTTCGTTCTAGGCAGCAAGCCGGCTAGACAGGAAAACATCAGACGCTGCTCCCAATGCTACACTCAGTTTTTCAGAAATTAGTCGACTTCATGGTCAGAAGACACCATTAGAGCATCTAACCTGCATATCACAGGCCTCCTGTATGACATAACAGCTACTTTGGGGGCAAACACATTCCAGAAAGGCATCTAGTCTTCATTAAATGACATCAGGAGATGGTGAATCCACCACTTTCCTTGGTAGCTTGCTCCTGTGGGGAATCATCCTCGCTGTTGACTATTGTGCCTCAGTTGTAATATGAATTTGTCTCTTTTCACTTTCCAGCCATTGGGTCTTGTTATGCCTTTCTCTGCTCCATTCAAGAGCCCGTAAATACCCAATCTTTTCTCTCCATTAAGGCCCTTCAACATTTCAATGAAATCACCTTTCAATCTTCTTTTGATAAGCTAAACAGGTTGAGCTCTTTCAATAGCTCACTGGAAGGCATTTTTCTCCAGCCCTCAAAACATTTGGTGGCTCCTTGCTGCCCTAGCTCCAATTTCACAACATATTTTTCAAATGAGGATACCAGAACTGGAGGCAGTATAAAGGTTGTATAAAGGTAAAATTAAATAGGTTGCAGAGGAGTTTTTTTTAATTTCGGCTTTTGTTGATAAAAATTTTGTCTCTCTGCGGTGAGAGAAAACACTCCCCGAATGCCAAAATTTGAGCCATGAAAAGCGGCAGTGTGAACAGCGCATCATAGGTGGAGCTGTGCTCCCGGTGACAAAGCTCCTGCCCCTCATTGGAGGTAGTTTGGCTTTGTTGCCGGGGAAGCTCTCTCTCAGCGATAAGGACGGCCACACAGCGCACCTTACAATGGCATGGTTAGAGTGGCACAGCTGCACCGTGGTAAGGTGTGCGGTGTAGACACAGCCTCAGAGCTGGGGAAAGCCGACAGGCGCTGAGGAGCACAGGGTTCAGACAGAGACATCCGTTAGGAGAGGAACTATTCACAGGGATTCTCTATAGCCTAGTAAGGTGGAGAGGATGGAAGATGATAATGTACAGGTAGGTTCTGATGAGAAACAGTGAAATGAAAGAGTCTCCCTCAATTACATCATGTAATAGCAGACAGCTAAAATGGGACACATTTTAGAAGTGCTTAAATACAAACGCTAAACGTCTAAGTACTAAGACTGGTGAATTTGAGTGCCTGGTATTGAGTGACGATATTGATAGGATAGGCATCACAGAAACCCTTGCACCCCCTCCTGCACCCACATGGGGAGACTGACCTGTGTGCATGGAGCAGCTGGCATTGCTGCCCCCCACTCCTCCCTGGAACGCTGCTCATCTGGGCACCCCTAGGGGCTGTGGGATGTGGGGGCAAGAAGTGAGATCATCCGAGCTCCCTGCATCCAGGTCACTTTCCTCAGCCGGGCTGCATAGCGGGAGGGCAGAGAGCAGCAGCTTCTGATGCTCCCCTCACAGCACAGCCCAAGTGGGAAAAGTGACCAGGACGCATGGAGAACATAGGGTTGCTCCTTACTCCCCTCAAACCTCTTTGGACCCATGGAGGAGCATTGGGGCAGGGGAGAGCAGTGAGCACCTTTGCACTGCCACACGGTGCCCTTTGACCCCTGGAGCCCTGGGCGGCTATCGGGGGGCACCACCCCTAAGGCCGGCCAGGCTCCCCAGAACGAGCAGCAGAAAACACAGAGACTGGCCACACACTGAGCAGTGGTAGCCTGGGCGGCTCGTAATGGAGGCTCAGGGGGGAGGGGTGTCATAACATTTTTTCCCAGATTTGGACCTTAGCGTCCAAAATATGGGTGTTAGCATGAAAACCTCCAAGCTTAGTTACCAGCTTGGACCTGGTAAAGCTGCCACCAGCCAGGGATTTATACAGTGCCTGGCTCACTGTGGTCTCCCCAAAACCTTCCCCGGGGGACCCCCAGACTCAGATGCCTTGAGTCTCACAACAAAGGGGAATAAACCATTTCCCTTCCCCCTCCTCCTCTCCAGGTGTTCCCTCCCTGGGTTCCTGGAGAGATATACAGAAGCAAGCTCCGTGAATCTAAACAGAGGGACTCCCCCCTCCCTGTTTCCAGTTCTGGAAATAGAAGTACCAAGATAGCTAATCTCTCTTCCCCCTTACCCAGAGGGTATGCAAAGTCAGGCTAGTAAATCTAACACAACGAGATTTTCCCCCTGACTTCTTCCTCCCACCAATTCCCTGGTGAGCTGCAGACTCAATTCCCTGGAGTCCCCACTAAAGAAAAAATCCAACAGGTCTTAAAAAGAAAGCTTTATATAAAAAGAAAGAAAAGGACATAAAAATGGTCTCTCTGTATTAAGGTGACAAATACAGGGTTATTTGCTTAAAAGAAAAAAATGAATAAACAGCCTTATCCAAAAAGAATACAGTTTAAACATTCCAGCAACTACACACATGTAAATACAAAAAAAACCCAATATAAACTTATTGTCTTATTATCTTTGTCCTTACAACTTGGAAACAGAAGATTAGAAAGGCAGGAGATAGAAAAATCACTCTCATAGCCGAGACGCCACAGACACAAGACAAAGAACAAAGAACTCACACACAAACTTCCCTCCACCGAGATTTGAAAAAGTCTTGTTTCCTGATTGGTCCTCTAGTCAGGTGTTTTAGGTTACTGGTGTTACCCCTTTATAGGTAAAAGAACATTAACCCTTAGCTATCTGTTTATGACAAGGGGGCTCAGCCTCCCCAAACCTTGCACTGCCAAGGGGACAGTGGGGCCCATGATCAGGGGCCCTGGCCAAGTTAGGGCCCCCTGGAAAAGTCTCCCCTATGTCAGCCCCAGGGCTGGAGGAGCTCCCACTCCCTGCTACAGCCCGGGGGCTGCAGCAGGGGCACAGAGCTTCTCTGGTCTCAGGGCAACAGCGAGGCAGGGGTAAAGGAGTGATAGGGTGGGGCTGGTGGGGGAAGGGGTGGAACAGAAGTGACAGTGAATGGGGCCATGGGTGGAAGTGGGTAGAGCCACAGACAGAAGGTAGGGGCATGGTTCTGGTGCTGGGGCCCCCACACTTGTTCTCCCTTTCCCGGGGGTTTGGCATCACTAGCCCCAGCTTAGCGAGTAGGGTTCAGTGGTCCCCATAATGTGGGGTGCGACTCCTAGGGGGACACAGAGGAACATTCATGGGGGCACCTCAGGACCTGAGCCAGCCCACATAGAGGGCAGGGAGGGAGCACCACTCTGCCACAGCTCTTCCCCAACCCCACCCTCAGCCTGAGACTCTGGCTCCCAGCCCGGCGTCGACCCCTTTACCCCTGTCCGCACCCCTCACCCCAGCAAGCAACAGCCCCACTCCTCCCAGCCCCGGTTCTTGACCGTGGCTTCCGAGGGGCCACAGCCATGGCTAAGAGGGCACAATGTGAAATGTTTGGGGACCACTGGTTTAGGGTGACGTCCTCAATCACTTCTCTGCAGTCCAATAAAAGCTATTCCTCACTCACCTACCCCTCCATCAGGACGGACTAGGTATGTTCTGCTGCCCTTCACTCATACAGGAAGGAGAATAACATTTCATTCCACTCAATCCTAAAGTCATTTGTAACCCAAGACCATCCCAAACTGGTCATTTTGGGGAAGCGGCCCCATCATGCTGCATAGCTAGGCAGAGTAGGTGTGTCTATGCAAACACAGTCTGTTCCTGAAGTCTTTCCCCAGCTCCTCACTAGGTGAGAGAGGGGAGCTCATTCAGACCCTGCTTTCGCTTAGTATTTAAAAACTCCTTAGTGTCCCTATCTCTGCCGGCCTTAGATTTCTCCTCCTGTCTGTTTTTTCACAGCTCAGATGAGGTGACCGAGTGGTTAAGGTGATGGACTGCTACCCCATTATGCTCTGCCTGCATGGGTTCAAATCCCATTCTCATCAGAGGCATTTAGTCTTCACCCTCCTTTATAGACAACCATCTCCCCCTTTGGTACAACAACAGCTCAAACAATGTTGCTTGTGTTACCCAAAATTGGGTCAGTTAGTAAGCTTAGAGAGGACTAATAATGCCCCTACCCCCCAGAGTTTGGCAGAAAGCAGCACATTTATTAGCTTGATAGCTAAGCTCAAAAGAAGGGATGGGGGAGGATGTCACACTCATACTCACGCTCCCAGGACAGGCCTGGCAATGGAGATGTCAGGATCCTTTAAGGTAAGTGTCCCACAGCGCAGCGATGGACGTGCGATGAAGATCAGTCTCCCTGAGGTGCAGTAGAATGTAACACAGGGAACCACTGGCCAGATGGGCTGGGTGAAGGGCATTCACTGGAGGTACAAAGGAGAGTGGGAAAGCCACTTCACAGGCATTCAAAGCGGGAAAGGACACAAGCTGGGGGAGTATAACAGACCTTTTGAGCATACAGGTTATACAGAGCATACAGATCACTGCTGCTCCTACAACATCATAAGTTCTCAAGCAGCATGTTTCTTACTTTGCCCATCTGTCAATTTTGATGATTATTGATGGAAATATTTTGCCATTGGGTTGTGTGTTTACACAGAAATTGACATTTACCAACAAATACACAATTCTTCCAAGCCTGCCTAGTCTGCACTTGATGGGTTTAGAGGGACACATTCACTCTTCCAGGTCCCCATTCCAGGCCTGTGCTCTCCAGGTTGTCAACTTCCCGCACTGCTGGGATCCTTCCCTCATCTCCCCGCAAACCACTGCCCCACCCCCACTTCTGGGGTCACCTCCCTACACTGTCTAACTCCACTGCTGGCAGGATCCCTTCCTGTTCCTTTCATTTCCTGCCTCCACTCTGGGCAAAAGCTCTGCACTCTTCCCACATCAGAAGTTGAACCCAGGCCACCTGGGTGAAAACCAGGAATCCTGACCACTAGCCCATAGGGGACTATTGTTGCATCTGACAAAGTGGGTATTCACCCACGACAGCTCATGCTCCAATACGTCTGTTAGTCTAGAAGGTGCCACCGGATTCTTGGCTGCTATTATTACTACAACTCAGGCCTTGGCTTCACTGGAGAGTTACAGTGCAGGTGGTGGCTTTACAGCGCTGTAACTTACTCCCCGTCCACACTGGCAAGGCACATACAGCGCTGTATCTCCCTGGCTACAGTGCTGCATGTGCTCCACCTCGACGAGAGGAATAAAGAGAACAGAGCTGGTGATGCAGCGCTGGGTTGCCAGTCTAAACAGTGATTAATCTTACTACGCTGTCACTGACCTCCGGAACCTTCCCATAATGCTTTTAAGTAGAGATAACGCTCTTTGTTTTGGTGTGATGCCTCTGTTGGCTTTGCTGTGAGCTCAAGGCTCCCGGAGCTGCTTATCTAAAAACCAAACACAGTTACTGTTTGCAGTGAATGAGCAGAGGCAGGGGGATCCCTTTGGAACACCCACAGCTGGTGTTTGCTTGAGGAGAGAAGCAGCCGGGTGGGCACGGGGGAGGGGGGGTCTGTTTTGGATCAGCGGCTTATCTGGTCTCTGAGGAAAAGAACAAAGGCGGCTATTTGCATTTAGTGAATGAGAGAGGGGTGGGGGAGGAGGCTTGAACTTGCCAGGCAGGGAGCTGACACAGTGTCAGCTCCAAAAATCCACTCGCTCTGTCTCCCCCACGCTCCGTGTCACACTCCACCCCACCCTCCTCTTTTTGAAAAGCACATTGCAGCCACTTGAATGCTGGGATAGTTGCCCATAATGCACCACTCCCAACAGCGCTGCAAATGTGGCCATGACAGAGTGCTGGTAGCTGTCAGTGTGTCCACACTGCAGCGCTTTCCCTAAACAGCTGTAGGAAGACAGCTTTAACTCCCAGCGCTGGACAGCTGCAAGTGTAGCCAAACCCTCTCTAAGCCGACCCCTTATGAGAACAGCAGGGACTAGCATGACTAGATGTCCCGATTTTGGGTCTTTTTCTTATATAGGTGCCTATTAACCCCACCCCCATCCCAATTTTCACATTTGCTGTCGGATCACCCTAGCAGGGGTTGCACACAGGGCTGCATTAACCTTCAGGTGCTGAGGTTTCCCTCTCTCCATTCCCAGAGCCTGTGATCAGAAACAGACATCAGGGCTCCCAGGTGCTGCACAGACCATGACTGAGATCAGACCCCATATTATGCAAGGTGCTGTACAAACCCTGGCCAACACTGAGACACCCAGGAGGTTCCCCTCAATTTCCCTGAGCCTCTGCTGCCCAACTTCTTCTGAATCCCTCTGGCTCACACCCCCCCACAAAAAAACCCCACCTTTCCAAACAGTCCTTCTTTCCTTGCCCCCTGATTCTGGTTTCACACCCTGGGACCATCTCCTCTCTTTGTCTCTGCCCCTCCAGGTGAAGCAGAAATGGAGACAACTTCAGCCACTGGAGTCAGCCTCAGCGAGCACTGCAGCCGGCCCCGGGGGAGGGGGGGTGTTTGCAGACACAGGAAGGGAGCAGGGGGGTGCTGGGAAGAAGGCGGCAGGAGAACAAAGCTCAGAGACCCAACATGGGGAAATTCCAGGGGGCGGGGCTCTGACACATCCCAGGTGCGGACAGCTCCTGGGGGCGGGACTCTGGCTCAGCTCGGGGGCAGGGCAGCTCCTCGGGGCGGGGCTCCAGCACAAAGCAGGGGCGGGGCAGCTCCTGGGGGCGGGGCTCCAGCACAGAGCGGGGGCTGAGCAGCTCCTGGGGGGCGGGGCTCTGGCACAGCCCATGGGCAGGGCAGCTCCTGGGGGCGTGGCTCTGGCACAGCCCATGGGCAGGGCAGCTCCTGGGGGCGGGGCTCTGGCTCAGCTCAGGGGTGGGGCAGCTCCTGGGGGCGGGGCTCTGGCACAGCCCGGGGGCGGCGCAGCTCCTGGGGGCGGGGCTCTGGCACATTGTGACGCTGAGCCCGGGCTGAACAGCTGCTTCTTGGTTCTCCACGTGCTGCCAGCAGCGCTGGAGCTGCCCGAGCCAGAGCGGAGCCACTGTTGTCAGCTGCAGCCAGGATCTGCCCCCGGCCCCGCTGGGATACAGGTGGGGACAGAGATTGGGGCCCTGGGGTTCCCCTTGGTGTGGCTGGCGGGGGCGGGAGGGGAGAAGCCGGAGCTGCAGGCGGGGGAAGGGCGGTGGGACATTGTGACCTGGAGCCCCCGGGGAATGAGAGGCGCTGGGGGGCAGGAAAGTGACTCTGCCCAGGAGCCTGGGAGAAGCCTTGAAGGCGCCTCGGCCCCAGTGGAGCTGCAGGAGGATCCGCCCGCCCGCCCCGCTGGAATGGGGGGCCGGGGCCCGGCCGTCGTGTGGGGGGGAGGGGCGGACCCCGGGCCAGGCGGGGGGGGCGGTGTATTAAATCCCTCCCCATAGCAATGTGCTACTCCCGGGCACTGCGCATGCCCAGTAACAGCCGCTGAAGCCGCTGCCCTTCCCCCTGCCCGGACCAGCCGTAACGTTCCGCCGGGCGCTGGGGGTGGGGCTGGAGCGGGGCGGGGAAGAAACAGGGAGCGTGGGAGGGGCGGGCGCAGAGCAGGAAATTGATGGGCGGGGGGGGGTGGATCAGGCAGCTGGAGGCAGGGTTCGTGGGGGGCTAAAGGGCACAATCCGGGCTGGGGGGAGGAGCAGGAGTTGAGCTCAGGGGGAGGCGCTGGCTGAGCCCCCCCCCTTTGGTGTGAGGGCGGAGGTGTCGAGGGGGGAGGAGAAACCGGAGTTGCAGGGAGGGGAGGTCACTGGGGTGGGGGTGTAGATCTGTCTCTGTGCAGCCAGGACATTCCCGGGGGTGGGAGGGAGGTGAGTTAACTGGATCCTGTCCCTGTTTTTGCCACTTCCTCCCACACACACATTCTCTCAAGATTTCCCCTTTTCTCTCTCATTATCACACGTGGCTATAAAATCCAGGGAGATTCTCCTCTCCCCCCACCAAAGATCAGCTCTCTAATTGCCTCTGATTTTCCCTTTTCTCTCCATACTTCTCAAAGGTCAATTTAAAATCACTCCGATGGGGGGTGGATTTTCCCCACCCATTTTATCTGCAGCGATTTGTCCTTGTTTGGGTGGTAAATTGTTGCCCTGGGTCATTCCCCAGAACATGGCTCCCACTGGAGTGGGATGGGATGAGGTTCCCGTTCTCTGCCAGGGCAGGGAAGGGAAGGGAGGAGCACATCCCCCATGGAGACTGCCCAGACCCCATTTCCCAATTCCCCTGCGGCCCCCCTTCCATTGTCCAGGGAGTCTTCCAGCTCCCCCCCCGCCCTTAAATCAGCTCCTCAAAGGGCTCTGAGCTGCTCACGTGAATGGTTGCCCCGTGGCCGGGGGGGACCATCACG